>NC_041232.1:52427107-52453813 GCF_002837175.3 Physeter macrocephalus | reverse complement strand
CTTGTGTTTCCTTATTTATTTTCATCTTGGATGATCTGTCCCTTGGTGAAAGTGGGGTGTTAAATTCCTCTAGTATTATTTTGTTATTGTCGATTTCCCAGTTTATGGCTGCTAGCATTTGCCTTATGTTTTGAGGTGTTCTTATCTTGGGTGCATAAATATTTGCAATTGTTATTCTTCTTCTTGGATTGATCCCTTGATCATTATGTAGTGTCCTCTTTGCCTCTTGTAAAAGTCTTATTTTAAAGCCTATTTTGTCTGATATGACAATTTCTACTCCAGCTTTCTTTTGATTTCCATTTCCATGGAATGTCTTTTTCCATCCCCTCACTTTCAGTCTGTATGTGTCCCTAGGTCTGAAGTGGGTCTCTTGTAGGCAGCATATGTACAGGTCTTGTTTTTGTATTTGTTCAGCCAGTCTATGTCTTTTGGGGGGAGGATTTAAT
The DNA here is from genome assembly GCF_002837175.3 of Physeter macrocephalus. NCBI lineage: Eukaryota > Metazoa > Chordata > Mammalia > Artiodactyla > Physeteridae > Physeter > Physeter macrocephalus. The sequence goes on along the minus strand of NC_041232.1, from coordinate 52,453,367 downwards.
CCATTTACAATTAAGGTAGTTATCGATATGTATGTTCCTATTACCATTTTCTTAATTGTTTTGTGCTTGTTATTGTAGTTCTTTTCCTTCTCTTGTGTTTCTGCCTAGAGAAGTTTCTTTACCATTTGTGGTAAAGCTGCTTTGATGGTGCTGAATTCTCTTAGTGTTTGTTTTCCTGTAAATTTTAAATTTCTCTGTCAAATATGAATGAAATCCTTGCTGAGTAGAGTAATCTTGGTTGTAGGTTTTTCCCTTTCATCACTTTAAATATGTCCTGCTACTCCCTTCTGGCTTGCAGAGTTTCTGCTGAAAAATCAGCTGTTAAACAGATGGGGATTCCCTTGTATGTTATTTTTTTTTTTCCTTTGCTCATTTGAATAGTTTTTTTTTTTGTATTTAATTTTTGGTAGTTTCATTAATATGTGTCTTGGCATGTTTCTCCTTGGATTTTTCCTGCATGGGACTCTCTGTGCTTCCTGGACTTCATTGACAATTTCCTTTTCATATTAGGGAAGTTTTCAACTATAGTCTCCTCAAATATTTTCTCATTCCCTTTCCTTTTCTCTTATTCTTCTGGGACCGCTATAATTTGAATGTTGCTGCTTTTAATGTTGTCCCAGAGGTCTCTGAGACTGTCCTCAATTATTTTCATTTTTTTTCTTTATTCTGCTCTGCTGTAGTTATTTACACTATTTTATCTTCCATGTCACTTATCCATTCTTCTGCCTTAGTTATTCTGCTATTGATTCCTTCTAGAGAAATTTTAATTTATTTATTATGTTGTTCATCATTGTTTGTTTGCTCTTTAGTTCTTCTAAATCCTTGTTAAACTTTTCTTTTGTTTACTCCATTCTATTTCCAAGATTTTGGATCATTTTTACTAGCATTACTCTGAATTCTTTTTCAGGTAGACTGCTTATTTCCTCTTCATTTGTTTGGTCTGAAGAGTTTTTCTCTGCTCCTTCATCTGTTGTGTGTTTCTCTGTCTTCTCATTTTGCTTAACTTCCTGTTTTGGGGGTCTCCTTTTCATAGGCTTCAGGTTTATAGTTCCTGTTGTTTCTGGTGTCTGCCCCCAGTGGCTAAGGTGGTTCAGTGGGTTATGTTGGCTTCCTGGTGGAGGGGACTGGTGCCTATGTTGTGGTGGATGAGGCTGGAGCCTGTCTTTCTGGGGGGCAGGACTCTGTCCGGTGGTGTGTTTTGGGGTGTCTGTGACCTCATTATTATTTTAGGCATCCTCTCTGCTAATGGGTGGGGTTGTGTTCCTGTCTTGCTAGTTGTTTGGCATAGGGTGTCCAGCAGTATAGCTTGCTGGTTGTTGGTTGGAGCTGGGTCTTAGTGTTGAGGTTGAGATCTCTGGGAGAGTTTTCACCATTTGATATTGTGGGGAGCCGGGACGTCTCTGGTTGACCAATGTCCTGAACTTGGCTATCCCACCACTGAGGCACAAGCCTGACACCCAGCCGGAGCAACAAGACCCTGACAGCCAAATGGCTCAGAAGAAAAGGGAGAAATAAATACATAAAATAAAATAAAATAAAAGTTATTAAAATAAATTTTTAATTATTAAAATTAAAAAATTAAAAAGTGATAAAAAGAAAGAAAGAAAGAAAGAAAGAAAGAAAGAAAGAAAGAAAGAAAGAAAGAAAGAAAGAAAGAAAGAAGAGGGCAATCAAGCCAAAAAACAAATACACCAATGATAACAAGCACTAAAAATTATACTAAAAGAAAAAGAAATAAAAAGAAAAAAGGACAGACAGAACCCTAGGACAAATGTTAAAAGCAAATCTGTACAGACACAATCACACAAAGAAGCATACACATACACACTCACAAAAAGTGAAAAAGGAAAAAAAATACATGTTAAGAAAAAAGGAAGAGAGCAACTAAATCTATAAACAAATCTATCAATGATAATAAGCTCTAAATACTAAAATAAAATAAACATAAAACCAGAAACAAATTAGATGCAGAAAGCAAACCCCATGTCTACAGTTGCTTCCAAGGTCCACCACCTCAATTTTTGGATGATTTGTTGTCTATTCAGGTATTCCAGATATGCAGTGTACATCACGTTGATTGTGGAGATTTAATCCACTCCTCCTGAGGCTGCTGGGAGAAATTTCCCTTTCTCTTCTTTGTTTGCACAGCTCCTGGGGTTCAGCTTTGGATTTGGCCCCACCTCTGCGTGTAGGTCACCTGAGGGTGTCTGTTCCCACCGAGACAGGACAGGGTTAAAGTAGCAACTGATTAAAGGGTTCTGGCTCACTCAAGCTGTGGGAGGTAGGGGTATGGAATGTGGAGCAAGCCTGTGGTGGCAGAGGCCATCATAACACTGCACCAGCCTGAGGTGTGCTGTGTGTTCTCCCAGTGAAGTTGTCCCTGGATCATGGGATACTGGCATTGACAGGCTGCACAGGCTCCCAGGAGTGGAGGTGTTGATAGTAACCTGTGCTTGCACACAGGCTTCCTGGTGGCTGCATCAGCAGCCTTAGTGATTCATGCCCATCCCTGTTGTCCATGCTGATAGCCATGGCTCACGCCTGTCTCTAGAGCTCGTTTAGGTGGTGCTCTGAATCCCCTCTCCTTGTGCATCCCGAAACAATGGTCTCTTGCCTCTTAGGTAGTTCCAGACTTTTACCCAGACTCCCTCCCGGCTAGCTATGGCTCACTAGTCCGCTTCAGGCTGTGTTCACGCAGCCAACCTCAGTCCTCTCCCTGTGATCTAACCTCTGAAACTGGAGCCTCAGCTCCCAGCCCCCACACGCCCTGGCAGGTGAGCAGAGAAGCCTCTCAGGCTGGTGGGCGCTGGTCATCACTGATCTTCTTTGCGGGAATCTGTCTGTTTAGCCCTCTGCATCCCTATTGCTGTGCTCTCCTCCATGGCTCTGAAGCTTCCCCCTCAACCACCCACCATCTCCACCAGTGAAGCAGCGTCCTAGTGTGTGGAAACATTTCCTCCTTCACAGTTCCCTCTCAGAGATGCAGGTCTTGTTCCTTTTCTTTTGCCTCTGTTTTTTTCTTTTTTCTTTTGCCCTACCCAGGTATGTGGGGAGTTTTTTGCCTTTGGGGAAGTCTGAGGTCTTCTGCCAGCATTCAGTATGTGTTCTCTAAGAGTTGTTCCACATGTTGATGTATTTTTGATGTATTTGTGGGGAGGAAGGTGATCTCCACATCTTACTCTCCACCATCTTGAAGATCTCTCCTAAGTTTTTCAAATAGTAATCATATGATAGGAAGACGTGTGCTATAGAAATTGTTCATATGTAGTATAATGAGAGACTAGAGAACACCAAGTTTATATTTGATTTTCATGGAAAGATGGACAGCACAGAAGATAATTCAAAAAGATAAGGTATTTGAGCTTCATCTTGTCGAATTGAGGACTGGGAAGAAGAACATTCAAATAGAAGGAATTGTATATGATGAATTTCAGAAGAAAGAAATGGTCCAGCATTTGAAACCATGAAATTATTCCACATGTGGAACAAGAGTGGAACATGTGGAACAAGAGTGTGACTTCATTGCTGGGTGTGAGTGACAGCGTGTTGAACAGAGTGGCATCATGACAGGATTGTGGTTTGGGAACAATGGAGGAGGGGGAGTACAGCTGAAGTAAATTCCATGGAGGAGAAGAGCATCTGTGTGTTGACTGTGGGGATGGGGGAGTGCGATGGTTCTGATGCAGGAATACTGAGGACCTTGTCCCAAGAATGGAAAGAGGGAGCATGTGGTTAGATTTGCAAAACAAAATGATTTAATTGCTTTCTGATTTTTTTGTGTCTTTTTAAATACTAAGTCATGGGGCAGAAACTTCTCTTCAGAATCTAAAGGTTCAAAGCACCAGTTGAATATAATTTGGGGAGTGTGGTATTTCAATTGATTTTATACTTCAGCCACATAATTTCCCACAACAAAATAACCTAATAAACTAGAGCTGCTAAATTAGTACCCATCATAAGAAATTATTTTTAATTTTCACTACTAAATTCCTGTATATAATTAATATACCTGGGTCCAGTGAACTTCTTTACCTACATACTTATCCTATTTTTTCTGTCAGTGTCTCATTGTCAAAAGTTATTTTTGCATTCCCAGTCCTATTGATAAGATTATGATTTGAGGGTATAAAAAAATAAAAAGTAGTTTATTGTCTTTTTACAACTATTTGATGCCAATATCTCTATCTATATTTAGCCAGAAATCTATAAAAAATTTAAGTATTAAAAAGTCATTGAAGATCTACTAGGGACAGTGCTAGGTACTAGATGTGTGCTAGATACATTATTTAAACTATGTCTAGTTTTTATAAAAACTACATAAAGGAAATACTTTAAAACCCTCTTTCCAATTAAGGAAAATGATGTTCTGTAAAGTTAAACATCCAAGGACAACACAAATAAGTGACAGGGTTTGCATTTGCCCCAAGGTTTTCCTGATTCTGAAGCCTGTGCAGTTTCCTTTCCATCAAAATTCCTTACCTGATCTAGAACAGTGTTTCTTAAATATTTTAGTGTCTAGATACCTTTTACATTCTTAAAAAAATATTGAGGACCCTAAAGAGCTTCTGTTAATATTGGTTACATCTATTGATACCTACTGTAATAAAAATTAAGACTAAGAAATTTTTATTTATTCATTTAAAAATAACAAGCCATTATATAACATAAGTACCTTGTTTTGTGTAGAGAGTAAGTGTATTTTATATAACAAGAAAAATTTAATGATAAGAATGGCATTGTTTTACATTTTTTTTTAACATCTTTATTGGAGTATAACTGTTTTACAATAGTGTGTTAGTTTCTCCTTTACAACAAAGTGAATCAGTTATACATATACATATGTTCCCATATCTCTTCCCTCTTGCATCTCCCACCCTCTCACCGTCCCTATCCCACCCCTCTTGGTGGTCACAAAGCACAGAGGTGATCTCCCTGTGCTATGCAGCAGCTTCCCACTAGCTATCTAATTTACATTTGGTAGCGTATATATGTCCCTGCCACTGTCTCACTTCGTCACAGCTTACCCTTCCCCCTCCCCATGTCCTCAAGTCTATGCTCTAGTAGGTCTTTATTTTATTCCCATCCTACCACTAATCTCTTCATGACATTTTTTTTCTTAGATTCCATATATATGTGTTAGAATGGCATTGTTTTACATTTTTGTAAGTATATTTACTCTCTGTCTATAGAAGATGCCTGGGTTCTCCTATCTGCTTCTATAATCAGGATATAGGATATGTCTCTTTGATGAGGTATATGAACAAAAGCCAGCTTCACTTCAAATATGTGTGACGGTAAATAAATATGAATTAGATAAGGAAGGACTGTTTTAATAGCCTTTTCATTACAGTTGTGGATTTTTTTTGATAGTGTACCACAACTCAACAAATTATTTCTCATAGGTTGGTTGCAATGTGGATTATGAAACCATACCAATAAGCTTTGCATACTGTTACATTAAATTCTTTTATATATCTTGGTTTTTTGAATGACTCTTTCATTTGTGTTTAATTTTATAACATTGTGCTTTAGTCATTTGGAAAATATAAATTGATTGAGCTTTGCAGATTTTCCAAATGTTGATAAATTCATTGATTAATGTCACCATCCATCTTATCAGAAAATTAAGTATTGGGAAGATGTTCACCTTAAGGGAGCAGATACAAGTTTTTCAAAATTTTAATTTTTGATTGAAAACTCAACTTTGAGCAATGGAAAAAATGTTGTCAATTGACTGCCTTGAAATGACAGGCTCACATAGTTCATTTTCAAGAAAATTTCTACTCAATAGCCAAGTCTGAATAGCCAGTTGTTTTCCAATGACTTTCAAAAATGACATTCCATTCTTTTTAAAGTGGCTAGTTCAGTTTACAATTAAAGCAATAACACACATGTGGTTTTGCTTGAGACAATTATAGTGCTTGGTATGTAGAAGCTTTTGTATTCTATAAAGCCACACTTTGTATTTTCACACACAGAATAGTAAAAAGCTATATACTCGAGTTGAGACTTAATAAAATTAGTACTTTAACTACTTATTTAAAGGCACTTTTAAATAAAATGTCTTTTGCTTTTCCTAAAAGTATGTGGCAGTGAATATACAATGACTTCTACAGGATACTGCTGCTGGATTTATTCATACTAAGGCATGGACAGTTACACTCACTATTGTTTTTGCACCATTGGTGCCACTGTCAACACAGTGAAAAAGGTAAATATCATCTTTAAAATTACTACAAGAGTACTTTTGATTCTGCTCTCCCCCTGGAGAGGGTCTTGGGTACCCCCAGGCTTTCACAGACTCAACTTTGAGAATGCCTGATCTAAAAGATGAGTGTTAAGTCAGCTGTGCAGAATGTATAAATATCTGAACTGTGCATATTGTTGTATCTTCCATTTCAGCATTATATAAATGTCTCTTGAACTTGACTCTCATTTCTGATGGACTGTGAAATTATGTAAAACAAATTCACAGAGTATGGAGACATAAATGCTGCCCTAGTTGTGGTCTTTTAACAATATGAAAACTTCAGAGCTAGTTTTTCCTCTAAAACCACTTTTTCCTTTCTATTAAAAAGGCACAAGCTTTTACCCACAAGCCCTTTCCCCCTGAAGTCCTTCCATGCTTGCCCAGATGTCATAAATAATTTATATTTCTAACTACTGAAACAATAGTTTTCAAAACAACTGCTTAGAAAGTGCTTGACTAAATTTTTCTGATGACTGGTTTAACAATGTTTTGTTATATTTTTCTCTAAAATTTTTGACAAACATAGAACAAGCATTAACATGATCAGAACAAAAAGGCTGACATATATGGTACAATAGATAGCTACAGCCTTTCTGTTGGCAGAGAAGGCAGATTAAATGATTACGTAGACAACAAGAACCAGTGTCCACAGAGTCTCCAAAACTATTGTCAGAAGAGAAAAAAAAAAAGTAATGGGAACCTCTGTTTGCCTGTCATAACACAGGACCTTACATTCCCAAAAGAACTATAATTCTGTGGTTAACCAAAATTGCTTATTTTTCTTATTCTCTATGCATCCCAACTTAAAACTAGTCTAAGGTGTTTGAGATTCATTCACCCTAAATTCTTTTCCCCCTTATCTCATAAATACAAGGGATAAACAAGGAGTATTTCATGTCCTTCCTACATATCTCTCCTCTCCATCCTTTAGTTTCTTTCTTGATTCCAATCGGCAAACCAGCTCCAAAGAGTGTGCTCCCTATTAAAAATAACCAGACCAACTTCTTGCCATTCTCCTGGCTTCACACTCTACATCATCCTCTTCCTTTCTCTTCTCTTTCCTCTCTATCTCTCACTCCCTCTCTTCTCATTCCATTTCTCTTTATTTATTCCTAAATTATTATTAAGCACTCCTCTTTCCATTGTAAAATTAAAGCTTGTTTCTTTATCATGAAAAATAAAGTTCTCTGAAATTCTTCCCTAGGATAGGAGAAGAAACAAAAAGGGCTTATACCTCTGGGATTAGTTTTCTATCAGAGGTGAGTGGAAATTCTAATTATTTTTATTGGTTTAAGGAAACAGTATAATCCAGGAGTTCATGCAATGTATAGGAAGCTGCCTCATCTTCATACATAGAGTCAACATTTACTTTTCTGCACAATTTTCATACTAATATCGAAGAATAAATAGTATTTAATACTATTAATAGTATTTAATACTATTAAAATACTATTATTACTGTTATTACAATAATACTATTGTTTATTTTAATAGTATTTTTTAACATATTTATTGGAGTATAATACTTTATAACGGTGTGTTTAGTTTCTGCTGTATAACAAAATGAATCATCTATACTATACATATATCCCCATATCCCCTCCCTCTTGCATCCCACCCTCCCTATCCCACCATTCTAGGTGGTCACAAAGCACCAAGCTGATCTCCCTGTGCTATGCTGCTGCTTCCCACTAGCTATCTATCTTATATTTGGTAGTGTATATGTCCATGCCACTTTCTCACTTTGTCCCAGCTTACCCTTGCCCCTCCCGATGTGCTCAAGTCCATTCTCTACATCTGTGTCTTTATTCCTGTCTTGCCCCTAGGTTCTTCAAAACCATTTTTGTTTTATAGATTCCATATATATGTGTTAGCATATGGTATTTGTTTTTCTCTTTCTGACTTACTTCACTCTGTATGACAGACTCTAGGTCCATCCACCTCACTACAAATAACTCAGTTTCATTTCTTTTTATGGCTGAGTAATATTCCTTTGTATATATGTGCCACATCTTCTTCATCCATTCATCTGTTGATGGTCACTTAGGTGGCTTCCATGTCCTGGCTATTGTAAATAGTGCTACAATGAACATTGTGGTACATGACTCTTTTAAAATTAAATTATGTGGTACGTGACTCTTTTTAAATTATACTGGGGTATATGCCCAGTAGTGGCATTGCTGGGTCATATGGTATCTCTATTTTTAGTTTTATAAGGAACCTCCAGACTGTTCTCCCTAGTGGCTGTATCAATTTACATTCCCACCAGCAGTGCAAAGGGTTCCCTTTTCTCCACACTTTCTCCAGCATTTATTGTTTGTAGATTTTTTTGATGATGGCCATTCTGACTGGTGTGAGGTGATGCCTCATTGTAGTTTTGATTTTCATTTCTCTGATGAGTAGTGATGTTGAACATCCTTTCATGTGTTTGTTAGCAATCTGTATATGTACTTTGGAGAAATGTCTATTTAGGTCTTCTGCCCATTTTTTTTTTTTTTTTCTTATATTTGGTAGTGTATATGTCCATGCCACTTTCTCACTTTGTCCCAGCTTACCCTTGCCCCTCCCGATGTGCTCAAGTCCATTCTCTACATCTGTGTCTTTATTCCTGTCTTGCCCCTAGGTTCTTCAAAACCATTTTTGTTTTATAGATTCCATATATATGTGTTAGCATATGGTATTTGTTTTTCTCTTTATGGCCATGGCTCACAGGCCTAGCCACTCCGTGGCATGTGGGATCTTCCTGGACCGGGGCACGAACCCATGTCCCCTGCATCGGCAGGCAGAATCTCAACCACTGTGCCCCGAGGGAAGCTCTTCTGACCATTTTTGATTGGGTTATTTGTTTTTCTGATATTGAGCTGCATGTGCTGCTTGTATATATTGGAGATTAATCTTTGTCAGTTGCTTCATTTGCAAATATTTTCTCCTATTCTGAGGGTTGTCTTTTCATCTTGTTCATGGTTTCCTTTGCTGTGCAAAAGATTTTAAGTTTCATTAGGTCCCATTTGTTTATTTTTGTTTTTATTTACATTACTGTAGGAGGTGGATCAAAAACAATCTTGCTGTGATTTATGTCAGAGAGTGTTATTCCTATGTTTTCCTTTAAGAGTTTGATAGTGTCTGGCCTTACATGTAGGTCTTTAACCCATTTTGAGTTTATTTTTGTGTATGGTGTTAGGGAGTGTTCTAATTTCATTCTTTTACATGTAGCTGTCCAGTTTTCCCAGCACTACTTATTGAAGAAGATGTCTTTTCTCCATTGTATATTCTTGCCTCCTTGATCAAAGATAAGGTCGTCATATGTGCATAGGTTTATCTCTGGGCTTTCTATCCTGTTCCACTGATCTATATTTCTGTTTTTGTGCCAGTATCATACTGTCTCAATTATTGTAGCTTTGAAGTATAGTCTGAAGTCAGTGAGTCTAATTCCTCCAACTCCATTTTTCTTCCTTAAGATTGCTTTGGCTATTTGGGTTCTTTAGTGTTTCCATACAAACTGTGCAATTTTTTGTTCTAATTCTGTGAAAAATGCTATTGGTAGTTTGATAAGGATGCATTGAATCTGTATATGGCTTTGGGTTGCATAATCATTTTCACAATGTTGATTCTTCCAATCCAAGATATAAACACTGTTGAATTTAGTGTATGAGTCTGTATCAGTCAAAGTATCCATTAGGGTAAACATCCCAATTCATACATACGTGTGTGTGTGTATGTATGTGTATATACATATATACATATGTATGTATATAAAATTATATGTAGTATTGGATATATTTATATGTGTTAATATTTCACATGGACTTTCTGTTTTTCACTTTTTCCTCAAATATTTCTATATATGACAAACTTTTAAATACATATCACAGCTGTTATAAAACCTCTCCCAAACCCTCCGCTGGGAAGATCAATTATTCTCTGTGATGAATTAATTATAAATTAAACATTTATACCTTTTCAATTTGTATGTCCTTATGGACATACAAAAATATATGCTATTTGTATATCTATGTTGGACAAAGCATTTTGGAGGAAATAAAACATAAGCATATGTCTCTAAGGATATGAATAATTGCATATACATTTTATACACACAATAAAAATATAAAATTAGTGTATACATAAAAACAAACAATACTTTTTACTTGCCTTTAAAATAGTAATTACTCATTTTACATATCAATTTTTATGATATATAAACCCTGATTGTAAGTTCCTTGATGTGAAGTAAAATGGTTTATTTCTATAGCCCCAGTTCCTAGAATAGTTTCCCAAACTAAGTAGGTATCAAAAATGTGAAAAAAAAAAAAAATTCTTAGGGCTTCCCTGGTGGTGCAGTGGTTGAGAGTCCACCTGCCGATGCAGGGGACACAGGTTCGTGCCCCGGTCTGGGAAGATACCACATGCCGTGGAACGGCTGGGCCCGTGAGCCATGGCTGTTGAGCCTGCACGTCAGGAGCCTGTGCTCTGCAACGGGAGAGACCACAACAGTGAGAGGCCTGCGTACCGCAAAAAAAAAAAAAAAAAAAAAAAAAAAAATGTATTACATGAAGTCACTGACTTTAATTTGCAAATCAAACATCTGTCTCTCATCCTTCTAGAAAAAACATTTAATTCTCAAAACCTGAAATTTGGTGCTAAGTCTGTCACCTCCAGTATTTCTTTATAGTTGTATGTATATCCAGTTCTGTGTATGGTATTCATCTATTTTTTTTTATCAAGTTCAGTTTAGTTTTTATATATTGATCTATGAGTAAATATAAAAGGAAAATTTAATTTATTTCTCTGAATCTAGATGTCTTGACCCTACATGTCCAGATGAATATGTCTCCTGTCCTCAGTGGAATTTGGCGACATATAATATCTTCTTGGCCCCATGACCTGCCTGAACATTTAACACTGTTAACTTTCCTGACACATGGTTTGTCTCTCTACCTCCATATATTTTTTATTTGTTATTTCACAAGCACCTCTCCCTTTCCCGAACACTTAAATATTGGTCACACCAAATACTCTTGTTGTTCTTCACATATCCTCCCATAAATCCATTGATTCTCTGTAAACCAGTTATTCCAAGGCCTGAAGTTTTGTATTACAGAAGCTCCTTCAACAGCCCCTGCTTCCATTTCATTCGATGGAAATAGGCCAAATTGCCACCATTGTCTGTAAGGGGACTGGGAAATGTAATATTTTTAGCTGTGTATATTTGCTATCCCCAAAAGATTTGGAAATATCTTAAAAAGAAAGGAGAGAATGGAGACTAGGTGAACAACTATAGTCACCATTTTTATCATGCAAAACAAACCCTCTTCTTCTTCATGAGCACCCTTGACAGCTCCCTATTGCCAACCCCATCAAGTTCTGCTTCTGTGCCTTATGGTTTAAACCACTTCATAAAATGGCTGCATCTACAACATAAGACCTTATTTATCACTATTCCCAGTATATTATAAGCTCTGTGCTTACATGTTTATTCAGGGCCCATATGTTGCCCCAAAACTGGAATTGCCTCTTTGTTGGTGTCCAGCCAAATGACTCAATCAAGCCAAAGAGTGGAAGAAGAAAGGATTTTAATACTTGCAACAATTAAGGACAATGCTGGGGATATCTCCCAAAGCAGTGTCTCTCTAAATATCAGGACTGGGAAGTTTAAGTTAAGGGTATGTGCATGTATAGGAAGACGGGTTATAGTCTTCAAGGTAGAGGTGGAGTCCTAGGTGCACTTGCATTATGGACAGGAGATTTCATCATATAATTGGGACAAAGGTCATTCTAGGTTAACAGAGTTCAGGCTCTATTTGATTGAAGTCATGAGCTCCAGCAAGGGTTAGTATCATCAATTCTCAGGCTTCAATCTGGTGGTTGGGTGCTCAAGGGTTTGAGATCCTGTAAAACAACTCAAGAATGTGCACCAGGGTAGTATTTACCTTTGAAAGAGATCTAGGGGTCTTTACGACTGATTATCTGCAATATGGTTAAGTTATTTTCCTGGGCTGGTAATAGTCGTTTGTTCTTACATTCTTTTGTTCCCTTACAATCATTATCTACTGAGACCTGAACTTCTGCAGGGCTAAGAATTGCCATCAGGCTTAGATCATAAAATAGCATAGGGCCTAAAATGACTTCTCTTATGTCCAGAAGGCTATGTCTTGTTCTTCATTCTCCTGGGATCCCTGACCCTCTCTGCCTACACATACACTCCTTCTTTTGCTCTTGATATCTTTTCTGCTTTTAGAATGTCGTCTTTCTTCACCTTTACTTATTGAATCTTACTCAGGATCCAGCTAAGGTCTCATCACTTAAAGGAAGATTTCACGTCTGAATTGATGTTTCTCTTAGGAGTTTTATTAGATGTAGACACTTTTTTTTTTCTCCTATTTCATGTCTTTTATTTTTACTTCAACAACTAGAAAGCTGCTAAGGGCAATGACAATGTTTTATACTTCTTTGTTTCTGCTGTAATGCCAGTGAAGTTTTGAGAACAACATAGGTGGTGCTTAAGAAATCTTTCATGATTGCTATACTGAAGAACTAAAATGTGAATCTAGTGTACTTTTTTTAATGTTACAGATAAGATTTATGAGATTTTTTTAGTTTTTGGATATAACAGTTTTCAGGGTTTTTATTTTTTTTCATAAATGCTGGGCCTGAGTTTCTGATAGGCAGAAACTCATGGAAACTCAACATTAATAAGGTTTGAGTAGGAAGAGTTACATAATACTAAATATCATTGTGAATTTTCTTTATTTGCTCTGGATTTTCTAGGATAGATAGAACTTGAAAATGCCCTTACAACAGTCCTTATGTTAACAATAAAACATTCATTGAGAAACTAATAGAGCATTGTTTTTGTGTATAGAAAATAAAAAGTAATGGAGGAATGGACATCTTTTTTTTTACTTATATCTTTATAATCTGAGAAATAGTTTTAATTCAACATGATTTAGTGAATAGACCTTGAAAACCCTAACAGTATCTCAATTATTTTCTTACTTGAGAGAAAAAAAGACTCGGTAAGTGATATTAAGAACATTTATACTATGGTTGGGAGATAAGATGAAAAGTAAAAAATAATCAAAGAATGATTATGGAATGCCAACATATTTATCATGTTAATAGCATTTTGGAAGTTTATAATAGACACCTAATGTAGTTGAGAATACTTAGAACCAATTAATCCACCACAGGGCCTGGTACATATTTAGCGTGTAATCTGTAATTTCTTAACAAATATATGAAAAGTAGTTTTAATTTTCTTTGTCTTTTTTGCTAAGCATTTCCAATGTTATTTTGTGATCAGAAAATTTGGTCTGATATTAAACTCTGTTAAACTTTTAGACTTCTTGTATGTATTTTGTGTTAAATTCTTACACACATTATGTATGTTTTAAATAAATGTGTATTTTTAATTTGATGAATGCTTCATCTTACGTGAAAGTTGTCAGATTTTTAATCTGTCTTGATCAAATCAGCTATATTCCTATCATTTTTGTAAAGTTATATTGAGTTATACTTAAAACACAGTAAAATTCATATCATGTGTGCAATTTGATGTCTTGACATGCTTACACCATACCACAATCAGGATAATGAATATATCTGTTATCCCTAAACATTTCCTTATATTACTTGGTAATCCATCCTTGCCTTTCCCTTCTAGGCAGCCACTAATCTGCCTTCTGTCACTATTGAAAAATTGACTTTTCTGAGACTTTTATATAAATAAAGTCATACTATACATACTCTTTTTTAGTCTGGCTTCTTTTGATCAACACAATTATTTTGAGATTCATCCATGCTGTTGAGTATATCAATAGTTCATTCCTTTTTATTACTGATTAATGTCCCACAGTTTGCTTATCCATTCACCTGTTGATGGGCATTTGGTTTTTTCTAGATTTTTCATTATTAAAATAAAGCTACTATGAACACTAATGTGCAGGTCTGGAATAAATGTATACTTTTATTTCTCTTGGATAAATATATAGGAGTGGAATGGCAGGATCATATAGAATGTGTCTGTGCAACTTTTTAAGAAATTGCCAAATAGTTTTTCAATGTGATTGTATCATTTTACATCCCCCCGCAACAGTGTAAAAGACTTCCTGTTGTACACGTATTTGCTCATTGACATTATTGCCACTTTTAAAAACGTTAGCCATTCTACGGATGATTAGCATAGTTCACTGTGGTTTTAATTTGTATTTCCCTAGTTACTAATGATGTTGAGTATCTTCTCATGCACTTATTTGCAATGTGTATATCTTATTTAGTAAACATTTTCCTATTTTTATTGGGCTTTTGTTTCCTTATTGACTTTTGACAGTTCTTTATGTATTATTTATACAAGTATTATAAAGATATATGGTCTGCAAATATCTTTTTCAGACGCTGAATTGTTTTATTTTTTATTCTTTAAGTGAATATCAAAGAGCATAATTTAATTTAGATGAAGTCAGTTTATCAATCTTTTTGCTTTATGATATATTCAGGGCACTTTTGCCTAAATCAGGTTTACAAAAGTTTTCTATATGTTTTCTTCCAGATGTTTAAATCATCTATTTAGTGCTATGATCTAATTTAAATTAATTTTTATATGGTTGAGGTATGGATTTAAGTTCAATGTGTCCATCCACAGACAAATGGATAAATACACACACACACATACATATACACACACAATGGAATAATACTCAGCCATAAAAAAGAATAAATTTTGCCATTTGCAGCAACAAGGATAGACTTGTAGGGCATTATGCTGAGTGAAATAAGTCAGGCAGGGAAATACAAATACTATATGATATCACTTATATGTGGAATCTCAAAAATACAACAAACTAGTGAATATAACAAAAAAGAAGCAGAATTATAGAGGACAAACTATTGGTAACCAGTCGGGGGGGTTAGGGATAGGGTCAATATAGGGGTAGTAAGAGGTACAGACTATTAGGTAGAAAATAAGCTACAAAGATATATTGTACAACATGGGACATATAGCCAACATTTGATAATAAATATAAATGCAGTATAACCTTTAAAAATTGTGACTCACTATATTGTACACATGTAACTTACATAATATTAAAAAAAAAAAAAACTAGATATATCATATGATCCAGCAATTCCAGTTCTGGGTATTTATCTGAAGAAAATGAAAGCACTAATTCGAAAATTTCTTTCAGGTCCCCTGAAATAGTCCCACAGGACAGTGATACTCTGCTCAACTTTTAAACTTTCTTTTCTCACTGTGTTTCATTTTGTCTTCAAATTCCAATTCACTAATCTTTTCTTTGCCATGTCTACTCTACTGTTAATCATATCCAGTGTATTTTTCATTTCACACATTATAAATAAAATCTCTACAAGTTTAGTTTGAGTCTTCTATTAAATGTCTTAACTTGCTCCATTTAACTTTCTGCATGTATGGGATATAGTTGTAATGTCCTTGTCTATCAGTTGTAATATCTATAACAGTTCTGGGTTGGTGTTGATTGGTAAATTTTGTCCTTGCTACATGATATATTTTCTTGCTTCTTTGCATATTTGGTATGTTCTGAATGGATGTAAGACATCATGAATTTTAGCTTATAGATGCTAGATTCTGTACGTATTACTCTGTTGAGCTTTGGTTTGGGACACATGTAAGTTATCTGAAAATAGTTTGATTTTTTTTGGTCTTGCTTTTAATATTTGTTAGGCTGTATCAGAGTAGTGCTTAGTCTAGGGCTAATTATTTTTCACTACTTATTAAAACTCTTTCTGTGTACTCTATTCCTTGTCATGTGAATCAACAGTCTGGCTGTTGCAGACAGGTACCATTCCTGGCTCTCTGTGAGTTCTGGGAAATCTATCCCTACACCTGGCTGGAGTAAGTGAACAACAGGGGAAGCATTAGAAAGTGAGTTCAGAAATTTAACGAAGGGCAAGTTCAGGTAAGACTTTGTGGGTCATATATGAAATTCAGATTTTATTTTAAGAGAAGGAGATTAATACTATGGTGATAATCATTTTGCAATTTATAAATATCAAATCAACATTGTAAAACTTAAACTTACACAGTACTGTGTGTCAATTATATCTCAGTAAAGCTAAAAAAATACAGTGAGCTATTGAAAACCTTTAAGCAAAGAAGTCCATTATTTGCCATTCCTGTTTTACTGAACTACTCTGAATGCTACTTTGTGAACAGTATGTAGATGGCAAGATGAAAGTAAGGAATCAATTATAGGGCTTCAGCAGATGGCATTACATGTGGGAAAAAAGTTTGAAACTGCTTACCCAATAAAAGTTCTTCAAAAAACAGGGGTAATTTGGGACTACTCTGGCAGTCCGGTGGTTAAAACTCCACACTTTCATTGCAGGGGGCACGGGTTCGGTCATGATTCCTGGTCAGGGATCTAAGATCCCGCATCCTACACAGGGTGTTCAATAAAAAAGAGAGAGAGAGAGAGAGATAATTTGCACCTGTAGAATACAAGTTTTTTTTAATTCAGAAAACTCGGGGGAAGCTTCAATGATGTGTTCATACAAAAGAAGTAAACATCAATCTCTGCCTTCAAAAAGATTTATGATTTATCAGGGAAGATGCTGGGTTGAGTAGGAAGAGATGTTATCTGGATAATGAAATCATTCAGTAGGTGACTTTTGGGATGAGCACTAAACACTCCTGATATTTCTACAGGTGTAAATGTGATGAGAAGAGGACATTGTCTGTAGAAAGCATAGAAAGAACAAGACCATGGACACCAAAAATTTCATGGTATGTTCAGAGGACATTAGGTAAATGAATTCTACTATAACATTGGATGTATCAAAGTGGAAGTAAAAAAATAGAAAATGGAATTTTCTGGTGCCACACTGGAGATGGCATTCAAGACTAAGCTAAGTTACTTAAACTTTATTCTATAAACAGTGGAGAATTAAAACAGATTTTTAAATAAAATGGAGAGTGGGATCAGTGTAGGACATGATTTGAGCAGTACTTCAGGAAGAAAATTCCAACCTACCAAGTTCAAGTTGACAGATAATTGGGATGATATGGTCATAGAGAGCAAGGGAATGGAAAGGCTGAAAAAGTTCACACATGAAAGAGTTCATTGTAATGTATTGTGGGAAATGTAATGAGGGCATGAACCAGAATGTGTGGTGGTGTGAACTGAAAAGACAACATAATTTATTATGAATTTATTACATGTCAGTCTCAATGATAAGTGCTTTCCATGTATTTTCTTATTTATTCTTCTCAGTATCCTTTTGATATAGTCATTATTTTTCTGAAAATTAGAAATGAGGCTATAAAGGTTAAGGGACTTGTTTAAAGCTCCAAAGCTGAAACATGTCAAACTAGGACTTGAACCAGACCGTCTTCTATATCCATGCAAAACTTTTTTGTTTCACCACCTTTCAAGAAACAGAATCTATTAGAAGTGTTATCATAAGAAAGGGATATAGAAAGAGTAAAAAAGGAGACAAAGGGACTAGAAGAAAAGTGCTAAACTTAATCTAGCATTTGACCATGAGGAGTGCATTTGTTTAAAAGATAAGAGAAGGGAAGGAAATATTGGAAAAGTAGGAGAAAGGGGCCGTAATGCTGAGAGGCAAGGAAGATGAGAAAATAATTCTAACACTGATTGTTAAGGAGTTATTTCTCTTCTTGAAAAGACAAACTATGTATGTCTGTCTTCTAAGTTAGGTGGAGGAAGAAGTCAGACAAAAAAGATCTGACAGATAAGAAAGATGATGTCAGAGACTTCAATTCTCATTCACCAAGTTAGGTCATAAAAAGTTAGGAAGATTAAAAGAGGCAAAATGAACGAGAATTGGGTCAAAAAGAGGTTTTGTGGGTTCTTTTTTTTACTACTATTAAGAGATTAGTGAATAGATATTTATGAATACATGGAAAATTATTGATGAGAACAAAAAAACAAAGATCATAAAATGGTATGGAAGTTTTTGATAGAACAGATAAGGTATTAGTAAAATTATATCAGTGATATGAGTGAATTAGTTACCATTGGTGAAAAGAGAAGTGGCATGGCTTCATATGAATTATATGGAAAGGAGTCAGAAAGGTGAAAAAAATATAGAATATAATTAAAAGGTTCAGAACATGACTTAAGAAGCAGACAAGGTCACTAGAAGAGGGAAAGAGCGCTGTCTCTTCATAAGAAGACTATATTGAAAAAACTTCTACTTAAATTTATGGTAGACTCTATTCCTTCAATTTCATAAGCCATCCCATCCAAGATGTTGCACCTTTGAGGGACACTACAAATAATTATAGAGGTTGCCACAGTTTTTGTTTTTCCTGAACCTCACAGAATTCATGAACTCTCCAAAACATTGCTGCAATCCTTCCTATCACTTCATGGGATAGGACCTGGCAGCCACGTGGCCTTTGATAGACATTCTTTCATTACAGTTTAGAAGACATTGTTCCTTGATTTGTGGTTTCTTTCACCATTGACTTTTTCTCTCCTTTTTTAAAAACGAATTGAAATGTTCAAAATTCCCACCAGGCCATGAAGAATTCTATTTTTCAGCCAAACTCTCTTTATTTTCCAGGCAGGACACATAAAATTTAATTTCCTGACCTCTTTTGCTGATGTATGGCAGTCATTTTTCCACAACATTAGACTAGGTAATCTATTCTTAGGGGAACCTCATCAAGCCTGACTGGTATTCTGCATTTTTCTTTCTTTTCCCTATTATATATATATATATATATATATATATATATATATATTGCTCTTTCTCCCCCTTCATATTTTCTACTGTGGAAATATGATAATAATAATAAAATATATAGGGAAAGACAGAATCTATTTACCAATCCATGATGCTAAGATGAAGCGAGAGGTAGAAAGGTCATGTTTTCCATTCCTGAAAATAAAGTGAAATAATAAATTTGCAGGTTGAGAAAAATCCACGATATCAGCTAGAAATATCCCATTTGTAGACTGTTTTGATACTGATTTCATATTGAAAGGTGAATTTTAGTGTTAATGAAAAGTGCTGGTACAGTGACAGCTGTGGAGACCAATATAGTCTATTAATGCAAAGAAGGAGCAAAAATACCATTAGGTTTTCTGCTACTCTATCAGAATTAGTCACCACACTTGTTTTCAGGGGACTGTCAGGGTGACACCTTGTTTCCTTGACAAGGCTGAGTGCAGGGCCAAGCTCAGAGTGGGTACACTCTTGATTGTCATGATGATGTTAGGCTCTTCCTATTTTTCCTCTCTCTTTATCCTGTGGCCCATCAGAAAAAGGAACTCAGTCTACATGTTCTCATTTTTTCTCTCCACAAACAAGACACTGGACAGCTGTCAGACTGGAATAACTTCTACTCACAATCAATTTGTATCTGATTCAAACAACTGAGCCAGAAATGCAATAAGAAAGCCCATTCCCATTACCTAGAGGTTTAGGCCAGATCTGGACAGAGGGTGGTGGAGAAATGAATGGGTGCAGTTTGTTGGTACAGGCAATCTATCCTGTAATGATATGATGAGTAGCATTAAGCATTTATTGGGAACTTTCTGTGATTGTGCCATTGTACCAAATGCAGTGCCCAGTAGAAAAACCAATGGGGAAAAGTTTACAGTTTAATTGGGGATCAACTTATGTAAAGAAAACATAAAGCCATATATTCTCAATATAAAATGGGTGATAATGACAAGTAAAAGCTATAGGAGGTTTAGAGAATGGAGAGTCCAGCATGTATGCTGAGGTGGTTAGGAGAGGCCTCAGTGCCTTGAAGAATTGCTAAGGATTAGACAGGTGGGATTCAGGAGGAAAGGCATGCCTGGGTTAATGAAGTGGCACAAGTGAGAGCAAACAGACCAGCAGTACAATGGAGACAATGAAGTCACATGACCTATCTGACTAGACTAAATACTATAGTCCTACATCATCAAAGTGCTCCCACCCATCCCTACTCTATGTATTTCCACATTCAGTTAAGCTATATGACAATAATGTATATCATAAAGCATCCCTTACAATGAAAGTGAGTGTTTAAACCTCAGTTATCTGAACTTGAGATCTACCCTGTTGAATTTCACTAAAATATTTATTTTATTTGGCTATGTAAGCCAGGTGTTATATTGTATTTTTGTGTCTTTTTCTTTTCTAAGAATAAGTCTGAAAATTTGAATAAATATGTAAAGCTAAATATTCTGATTTTATGTACTTTTAAAAAGGCATTTAATATTTCATTAGATAAAACAGAATTATAGCTTTAAATAATATTAATGGAGATAAAGTACACTGAAATCTATATAGACCACTGGCAATATGTGAATATTCCCAATGGTATAAATAGCTTTTGCTAAAGGGATATGGGTCTTAGGGAAAAGTTTAGCAATGCAGTATATAAAAATTCCAATAATAAAATAATTAATAACAATATGTTGGATATATCAAACAAATCTGACAAATTCTCACACTTCTATTTTCCATGTTTCACCTACCTTCAATGTGGTTATAATGCAGTGAAATTAATGTACTGTCATAGCAAACAATTATCCAAGACCACCTTCCCCTTCTTTAACACAGTGTACTACTAGCAGTAATAGTCATGTTGAATGAATTAGTCATCACATTTGTTTAAGTGTTTAAGTTTTAAAGACAGTGCTTTATACCATTGAATTGGTTTTAATTTATTTTATTGAAGTATAGTTGGTTTACAATGTGTTAATTTCTGCTGTACAACAAAGTGATTCAGTTTTATATATATATTAAATAATATATATTAATATATATATTATATATATAATAAGCATAAATATAAAATATGTTTTTATTTCAAACTGTTTCCCATTCTCTGTACTATTCCACATTCTGGTCTATGCAGTTCAAGGATGCATTTTTGGACAGGGTAGTTTGAGTTGAGAAATATTTAATTCAATAGTGAAGAATATAAATTATTTTTCTTTGAGATAGGCTAATTTAACTATGATTACTGCTGCAGCAAATGGGTATATGGTCTAACTACAAAGGGTAAAACCAGAATAAACAGTGCCTGGTATGTTGTAGATACTCAAACAATATTTGTTGAGTAGTTGAATGTATAAATAAAATTCATGAATAGTCCAATTCCAATTAGTTTTCCCTGCCTCATAGGCCTAAATAACTTCAGAGCTTTTTCAACAGAAATGTGACTTCAGCATTTTTTATAACTTCAGTCAGTATCTGGAGTTGTAAACCAAGGCAGTCTCTAAAGGGACAAATGGAGAAACTGAAGCTGAAACAATAAATGGTTTGATGACAATTACCTGTCTTTATTCCCATAAAACGAACATCACATCCTCAGTTGTGCCAAACTCCCATCTACCGGATAAGCTAAACCAACAAAAGGAAAGAGCAGAACCATCAGAATGATGTTCTGTTAAGGAACAAGAAAGGTTCGCTTAAAAAAAGCCCATTTCTGGGACAAGGCATTTTGTTCAGGTAGGGTGGAAAAGGAGAAATTGCCACATGAAAAGACTGAGTTCTGAGTTTAGATTTGAAAGTCCCCACCGTTAGAAGTGTTGGGGACTTCAACCGGCAACACATTCAGAAGAGGTCTCTGCTGGCTTTGATGAATGTGTGGAATTGTCTCCTTGTCTACTTGTTACCATCACTAAAAAAAAAAAAGAGAGATCTGACAATTCCAGCAATTGTCTTTAGCTTCTGTTGTTTTCCGTTAGCAAGGGGAGCATATTCTTTTAGTGAAACGCAAAAGCTGGTATCCCAGGCTACCGCTGTGCCTTGCAGCATGCGGAGCAATTCACTCATTTGGAGAGACACTCTTGGAAAGGTGTTAGAGACAGTTTTAGCACTTTATTTGTCCCAATTATCTGCTCCTGCCTATTAGGGTGAATAGAACATCATGGCATTGTTTATCATGGGCTTTATATTTGCTAATAACACTGTTGTTTATTACTGCAAACATGCTGTATGCAGTCAGCTCCACTTCTGTTCATTCCCACTGCTCCAAGTTCTGGTTTTTTTTGTTTTGTTTTGTTTTGTTTTCTCCTTTTTTCTCTTTTTATTCCTACCCAAAGCAATTTAGATGAACTTAACAAATTTCTCACATTTTGTGACTGTAAAGATGTCTTCTTCAATTAGGCTTCAGGTTGATTGGTTTCAGATTGAAAACCATAAAGAAAATAGCAGGGTGATACTTACATGCTGGATTGCTCTCCAACCATATTTCAATGGCAAGTGCCTGCAGAGGCTTTTCCTTCCAGTTGCTCACAGCCTGAATACACTAGTTTGAGAAACCATCAGAGGAAAGAATGCAGCAATTTGTTGCCATTATATCATTTAATCTTCCCCAAATTCCTCCTCTTCCATACACTGTTTTACACAAACATATCCAGGGACTCTTCATTGCCTGAGGCCTGCTGAACACACTTAAAAAACACCCCTCATTTGGGCCTGTAGGAAAGATAGCATCAGTGTAGTTTATTATTCTGGTGACCACACTGAACTGTGAGAACTCTGCAGTATTCTCTCTCTCTCTGCATATGCTTGCCACATCCCCATACCTATGACCTTATTTAATAAACAATTAAGGTAGACGATCAATACCTAAACAGGATGAAAGATTCCTTAACTGTATGATAGTGAACTGCTGTTTCTCTCCCTCTTTCTTCCTCTTGGAGACTGTTTGTAACCTAGGCTACATAGAGATGTGCCTGTCATCACTAGAATATGGCAATGGGGAAGATAGATCTTGTTCAAACTAGATAGATGGATTAGGAAGTGAGGCCAAATAGAGCATCTTGATGAAAAGATACATGCTAATTCACAGCTGATAATTAGGGACGCCTAAGTTTCAAACTGGTACTAAATCTCAACTTTACGTGATTGGGAAATACACTTTCTTTTGGAAAGTAGCCACAGAAACAGATATATTTATAGTTTATAAAAGATATGGGAAAAGCATGGTAATCATGGAAAAAAGCTGTTTTCAGACTCAGGCCCTCTGCCTGAGTCCTCTGAGTGAGGACTTTTTCACGCTAAGACCTTCATTAACTTTTGAGCTTTACTTTTTGAGCTTCAGTTTCCTCATTGTAAAATGGAGACTATAATCATTTTATAATCTTGTTTAAAAGTAAAATATAAGTGTAAATACCTCTGTTATAGTAGGAGCCCTCAGTGGACTTCATCTTGGAGATATGGAAACAGAATGGAGATATGGAAATGGAGATATGGAAATGGAGATATGGAAACAGGATATATTACCACTAAACCAGTTACTCATTTTAACAGCAAGAGATAAGTCCAGTGTATTTGAATGTAATCTGCTTTACCTGCCAAAGAAGGTGAAACAGCTAGAATACTTTTTTTTAAATGTATTTTATTGAAGTATAGTTGATTTACAATGTTGTGTTAGAAGAATACTTTTTAAAGGTCAAGTTTTTGAAGGCTAATAAGGAGGTCTTAATAGGTAGGAAAAAAAAAAACAAGAAAGAAACAAGAGAGTAAAGTAAAATTCCAAAGATTGAGGCACAAGACAATGACAGTTTTAAAAGTTAGGGACTGTTCCAACTTCAGGTAATGATGGAGTAACCTGTTCAGACAACCCCACCACCCGTAGATGACAATTATAAAATCTGAAAAAAATATTTAAGAAAACTGTTTGAATGCAGAACTTTGAAGTATCACTTACTCATGCAAGAGTGATTGCAGCAGATTAAAAGTTGTGAATTTGCAGCACTGGGCCTGAGGACACTCCTCAGTCAGAAAGTACCTCAAGCTACATAAAGCTATAGCCTGACAGATTGGAGGTATCGGAGGGCAGATGCTGTGGCTGACAGAACACTCAGAAAAGTAGGATTAGAATCCTTCAATGCAGGTAGCTGAAGAGATGAGTCTCCAAATATGAATATAAAAATCCATCCAAATCCTTGGTTGACCATTAAACTCTACATGTAGTTGAGGAGGTGAATTTCCAAGGGGCTTAAGGATAAAGCACAAGGTGAAAGGTAAGACAACCAAGCACAGATTCAGTATACAGAGTTTGGAGTTTAAATCTAAATAGGTTAACTTTTTTCTAACACAGAAATCATTCTTCAGAAGAACATTACAGAATTCAGAGCCTCTACATCCAGGATCCAATAATAAAATCAAACAAAACACACACACACACACACACACACACACACACACAAAATTAGACATGTAAAGAAAATAGGAAAATGTAAACCATATTCAAGAAAAAAAATGTTATCAATGGAAATTGAGTCCAATATCACCCAGATGCTAAAATTAACAGAAAAGTACATTAAATCAGCTATTATAAATATGTTTAAAAGCTTAATAAAGTAAATGCATAATGAAAGAAAGAATGAAAATTCTCAGAATAGAAATAAAAAGTACAAAAAAGGATCAAATAGAAAATCTTGCATTGAAAACCTAATAACTAAAATGTAAAATTAACTGGATGACATTAAGAGCAGATTTGAAATGAAAAAAGAAGAAAATACATCTACTTGAAAATAGATTATTAAAGCATACATTTTAAAAAAGAAAGAGAAAAAAGATTTAAGAAAAAGATCAGATGTGCAGAAATTTGCTGAACAATAAATATTAAGTGGTCTAAAATATGCACAATTGAGGCTCTAAAAGAAGAGAGCCCAAAAGGGGCAACAAAAAACATTTCAATAAATAACGGCTCAAATTAAAAGCTGGCGCTCGATAGGAAGCTGGCAAGATGGCGGAAGAGTAAGACGCGGAGATCACCTTCCTCCTCACAGATACATCAGAAATAGAGCTACACATGGAACTTCTCCTATAGAACACCCACCGAACGCTGGCAGAAGACTTCAGACCTCACAAAAGGCAAGAAACTCCCCACGTACCTGGGTAGGGCAAAAGAAAAAAGAATAAATAGAGACAAAGAATAGGGACGGGACATGCACCAGTGAGAGATCTCCGCACAGAGGATCGGTGCCGACCAGCACTCACCAGCCCGAGAGGCTTGTCTGCTCACCCGCCGGGGCGGGCAGGGGCTGGGAGCTGAGCCTCGAGCTTCAGTCAGATCCCAGGGAAAGGTCTGGAGTTGGCAGAGTGAAAACAGCCTGAAGCGGCTAGTGCACCATGGCTAGCCGGGAGGGAGTCCGGTTGAAGTCTGGAGCTGCCGAAGAGGCAAGAGACCTTTGCTTCCCAGAGAAGGGTGTGGGATGCTAGGGTTGCTGCCGCCGCCACCAAGAGGCCTGTGTGCAAGCACAGGTCACTCTCCACACCGCCCCTCCCGGGAGCTCGTGCAGCCCGTCACTGCCGGGGTCCCAGGATCCAGGGACAGCTTGCCCGGGAGAACGTGTGGTGCGCCTCGGGCCGGTGCAGCGTCACGCCAGCCTCTGCCGCCGCAAGCTCACTCCGCATCCGTGCCCCTCCCTCCCCCCGGCCTGTGCCAGAGCCCCCGAATCAGCTTCTCCTTTAACCCCGTCCTGTCTGAGCGAAGGGCAGACGTCCTCGCACGACCTACACGCAGAGGCGGGGCCAAGTCCAAAGCTGAACCCCAGGAGCTGTGCGAGCAAAGAGGAGAGGGGGAGGTCTTTCCCAGCAGCCTCCGAAGCAGCGGATTAAAGCTCCACAATCAACTTGAAGTGCCCTGCATCTGTGGAAAACCTGAATAGACAGCGAAATATCCCAAGTTGAGGAGGTGGACTTTGGGAGCAAGATATACTATTATTTTCCCCTTTTTTCTTTTTGTGAGTGTGTATGTGTGTGCTGCTGTGTGAGATTTTGTCTGTATAGCTTTGTTTCCACCATTTGTCCTAGGGTTAGTCCAACCCATTTTTTTGTTTTTTGTTTTGTTTTTTTCTTTTTTTTTTAATAGAAATTTTTCTTCTTAATAATTATTTTTTGTTTTAATAACTATATTTTCTCCTACTTTATTTTGTCTTCTCTCTTTCTTTCTTCCTTTCTTCCTCCTTCCCACCTTTCTTCCTTCCTTCCTCCCTTCTTTCCTCCCTTCCTTCCTCCCTTTCTTCCTCCCTTTCTTCCTCCCTT
>NC_041232.1:52404980-52422189 GCF_002837175.3 Physeter macrocephalus | reverse complement strand
TAAAAAAAAAATAAAAATAAATAAAAATAAAAAGCTGGTGCTCAAACCAACTCTATTGGAAGACACTAAAAAAAAATAATAATAACATAAATAAATAAATAAATAAATAAATAACGGCTAAAAACTTACCAAGTTTGGTGAAATTTAAAACTCTCAGATCTACGAAGCTTAATAAATTCCTAGTAAGAGAACTACAAATATAGTCACACTTAGTTGCATCAAAGTCAAATTTGTGAAATCCAAAAATAGACAGAAAAATCTTGAAATCAGTAATAGAAAATGAATGAAATCACAGATAGCTTTAAAGTATTATAGCAGAGGAAAGGGGAACTCTCAATCCAGATATGTAAAGAGAAATCAACCTTCTAAAATTAGGGTGAAATAAAAAGAGTTTCAAATAATAGTGAAACTAGCCCTGATAAACAAAAGTGAAATCAGGGCCATTCTAAATAAGCAAAACTTCTTATTAAGAGAATTCTTTATCAGCTGCTGTGCACATACATGCAGAAAAATTCTAAACGTGATTCTGCAAGATGGAGAAAAATGGCACCAAATCTAAAGGAAGCAATAGTGATCACTAGAAATGACAAGTAAGGGGTAAATGTAGTAGAATATTTTCAAATATTTTTCTGAGTTATTCGAAAGAATATGACTACTTAAAGCAAAAATATATAGAGTTTTATATAATTATACTTTAATTAGAATGTTTAAATAATGTAGATTAATTAAATATGATAACAGCAACATAAAGAAGTGATAAATAGAACAAAAAACACTAATTTGAAAAGATACATGTACCCCAATGTTCATAGCATCATTATTTACAATTGCCAAGATATGAAAGCAATCTAAGTGTCCATCAACAAAAAAATGGATAAAGAAAATGTGGTGTATATATACAAGCAAACATAACTGAGCCATATAAAAGAGTGAAATTTTGCCATTTGTAACAATGTGGATGGGCTTGGAGGGTATTATGCTGAGTGAAATAAGTTAGACAGAGAAAGACAAATACTGCATGATATCACTTACATGTGGAATCTAAAAAATAAAACAAACTAGTCAAGAAAGAAACAGACTCACGTATATAAAGAACAAATTAGTGGTAACCAGTGGGGAGAGGGGAGTACATAGGGGCAAGATAGGGGTTGAGGATTAAGAGGTACAAACTATTATGTATAAAATAAATAAGCTACAAGGATGAATTGTACAACTCAGGGTATATAGACAGTATTTTGTAGTAACTATGAATGGAATATAAGCTTTAAAAATTGTGAATCACTATGTTGTACACTTGTAACTTATGTAATATTTTACATCAACTATACTTCAATTAAAAAATGAGAAATTAAATAATTAATTTAAAAGACCTAACTTTATGCTGTCTGTAAAAGGAACATTTTAAGGCCCAAAACAAAGGTGAGGTGAAAAGAAATGGGTGGAAATGTAAAACAGTCAAACACTCATCAAGAAATCAAAGGAAAGGAGTTTTAAATAAAGAGGGATGTGTCATAACGAAAACTACCAGTTCATCAGAAAGTATAATGATGCCAAATATGTACGTATTCAATATCAGAACTTCATATTTCAAGGAGAAATAATTGACGATTCAAAAGGGAAAAACAGACAAATCAGCAATCATAGTTGGAGATTTTAAAATTCAATCACGAGTATTGGTAGAACAACTAAACAAAAATCAGTTAAGATCAAATCTCAACTCAACCGTTGATCAAGTCTACATTTGTAGACAACACAGAATACAATTTTTTTTTTTTTTTTTGTGGTATGCGGGCCTCCCTCTGCTGTGGCCTCTCCCGTTGCGGAGCACAGGCTCCGGACGCGCAGGCCCAGCGGCCATAGCTCATGGGCCCAGCCGCTCTGCGGCATGTGGGTTCCTCCCAGACCGGGGCGCGAACCCGGTTCCCCTGCATCAGCAGGCAGACGCGCAACCACTGCGCCACCAGGGAAGCGCCAGAAAACAATTTTTATCCAAGAAGCAATGTGAAGGAAAAATTAGAAAATATTTCTAACTTCAAAATAATGAAAAATACAACATATTGAAAAGTACAGGATACAACTAAATTAGCAGATAAAGGAAAATCATACCATTAAAAAAATTCATTAGAAAGGAAAAAAATATTTAAAATCAATGACTAAAAGATGAATAAATTAAACTGAAAGTTGAGACAGAAGATAATAAAGGTAAGTACATAAATCACTGGAGTAGAAAAAAAATAGAGAAAATTAAGACAGCTAAAGTTAGTTCTTTGAAAATACTAATAAAATTAATAAACCACTATTAAAACTAATTCAGACAAAAAGGATATAAAAATAAATTATGTATATGAAGAATAAAAAAGACTATCACTATAAATACTCCAAATGTCAAGGGGATCAATTAGGGACCACTATGAATAATTTTATGCCATGAAATTCAACAATTTAGATGAAATAAACAAATTTTGTGATTATAATTTTTTTCTGCTTTTGGTATTAGAGTAGTGCTGGCCTCATAGAGTAAGACAGCATTCACTCTGCCTCTAGTTCCCTTAAGATAGTATAAGAATTGGCATCATATCTTCCTCAAATGTTTTGTGGAATTCACCAGTGAAACCATCTGCACCTGATTGCTTTTGTTTTAGGTTATTGGTTATTAATTCAATTTCTGTAATAAGTATAGGCTTATTCATGTTATATATTTCTCCTTTTATAAATTTTGATAGATATTGTCCAAAGGAATTGGTCTGTTTCATACAAACTACCAAATTTGTGAGCATAGAGTTCATAATATCTCTTTATTATTCTTTAAATGCCCATGAGTTCAGTAGTGATAGTCCTATTTCTTTTTAATTTCTGATATTAGTAAATAGTGTGTTCTCTCTTTTTCTCTGGCTAGCCTACCTAGAGGTTTATAAATTTCATTGATCTTTGCAAATGACCAGATTTTGGTTTCATTTAATTTTTTCTGTTGATTTCATGTTTTTAATTGCAGTGATGTTTTCTCTAATTCTTATTTCTTTTTTCCTGCTTATTTTATGCTTAAGTTGTTGTTCATTCTTCAGTTTCCTAAAAAAGAATCATATGCCACTGAATTTAGATCTCTGTCTGATATGTGAATCCAATGCCATAAATTTGTCTCTATAAATCCTATGTTGCAACTCACAAATTTTGCTAAGTTGTTTTCATTTTGCTAACATAATTTTTTATTGAAGTATAGCTGATTTACAATATTATATTAGTTTCAGATGTACAACAAAATAATCCAATATTTTTACAGATTATACTCCATTTAAAGCTATCATAATGTATTGGATTTATTCCCTATGCTGCAGAGTATATCCTTGTAGCTTATATATTTTATACATAGGAGTTTGTACCTCTTACTACCTTACCCCTATGTGGCCCTTCCCCCTTTCACTATCCCAAATAATAACCACTAGTTTTTTCTCTATATCTGTAAAAACCTGATTCTGTTTTGTTATATTCATTCTTTTGTTTTATTTTTTAGATTCCACATATAAGGTATAATATATAGTATTTGTCCTTCTCTGTCATATTTATTTAACTAAGCATAATACTCTCCAAGTCCATCCATGTTGTAAATGCCAAAATTTCCTTTTTTATGGCAGAGTAACATTCTAGTGTGTGTGTGTGTGTGTGTGTGTGTGTGTGTATATATATATATCACGTTTTTCACATCTTCTTTATTCATTCATCTCTTGAAGGACACTTAGGTTGCTTACATATCTTTCCTATTGCAAATAATGCCACTATGAAAATCAGGGTGCATGTATCTTTTCAAATTAGTATTTTTGTTTTCTTTGGATATATACCCAGCAGTGAAATTGATGGATCATATAGTGGTTCTACTTTTAGTTTATTGAGAAACTTCCATACTGTTTTCTATAGTGGCTACACCAGTTTCCATTTCCATCAACAGTATACAAATATTCCCTTTTCTCTGCATCCTCACCAACATTTATTATTTGTGGTCTTTTTTGATGATAGCCATTCTGGTAGGCATGAGGTAATATCTCATTATGGTTTTGATTTGAATTTCTCTGATGGTTAGCAATGTTGAGTATCTTTTTATGTCTCTGTTAGCCATTGGTATGTCTTTGGAAAAATGTCGATTCATGTCTTCTGCCTAGTTTTTAATCAGGCTCTTTCTTTTTTTTTGATATTGTGTTGTATAAGTTGTTTATATATTTTGGATATTAAACCCTTATTGGTCATATCATTTGCAAATACTTTCTCCCATTCAGGTGTTTGCCTTTTTGTTTTGTCAGTGGTTTCCTTTGTTGTGTAAAAGCTTCTACATTTAATTAGTTTGTTTATTTATGCTTTTATTTCTTTTGCCTTAGGAGACATATCTGAGAAAATATTGCTACAATTTATGTCAAAGAATAGGTCTAGGTGTTTTATGGTTTCCAGTCTTATATTTAGGTTTTTAATTCATTTTGAATTTATTTTTCTGTATGGTGTGTTAAAGTGTTGTAATTTCATTCTTCTACATGTAGCTGTCCAGTTTTCTTAACACCACTTATTGAAGAAGACTGTCTTTTCTCCATTGTATATTCTTGCCTCCTTTGCTGTAGATTAATTGACCATAAGTGTGTGAGTTTATTTGGGGGCTCTCTATTCTGTTCCATTGATTTATTTGTCTGTTTTTGTGCCAGGACCGTGCTGTTTTGATTACTGTAGCTTTGGATTATAGTCAGAAGTCAGAGTACATGACACATTTAGCTTTGTTCTTTTTTCTCAAGATTGCTTTGGCAATTTGGGGTCTTTTGGGGTTCCATATAGATTTTAGGATTATTTGTTCTAGTTCTTTGAAAATGTTATGGGTATTTTGATAGGGTTTGCATTAAATCTGTAGATTTCTTTGGAGAATATGGACAATTTAACTATTAATTTTTCCAATCCATGAACACAGATATATTTCCATTTGTTGGTATAATCTTCAGTTTCCTTCATCAGTGTTTCATAGTTTTCAGAATATAGATTTTTTCACCTCTTTGGTTAAGTTTATTCCTAGGTATTTTATTCTTTCTGATGTAATTTTAAATGGGATTGTTTTCTTGCTTTCACTTTCTGATAGTTTATTATTATTGTATAGAAAAACAACAGATATTTTATGTCAATCTGTATCCTGCAACTTTACTGAATTCATTTATAAATTATAATAGTTTTTTGATGAGACTTTGTGGTTTTTTATATATAATGTCATGTCATCTGCAAATAGGTATAGTTTTACTTCTTCCCTTATAATTCGGATACACTTTATTTCCTTTACTTGTCTGTTGTGGCTAGGACTTCCCATACTATGCTAAATAGAAGTGGTGAGAATGGGCATGCTTGTCATTTTCCTGATTTTAGATGAAAAGGTTTCAATTGTTCACCATTGAGTATGATATTAGCTGTTGGTTTGTCATAAATGGCCTTCTAATGTTGAGATAGGTTCCCTCTATAACAACATTGATGACAGTTTTTATCATGAATGGATGCTGAATTTTGTCAAATGCTTTGTCTGAATCTATTGAGATGATCATGTGATTTTAATCCTTTTGGTTGTTTTTGTTAATGTGGTATATCATATTGATTTTCTTTCTGATATTGAACCATCATTCTATCCCTGGAGCAAATCCCACATGAACATGATGTATGATCCTTTTTATATATTGTTGAATTCTGTTTGCTAATATTTTGTTGAGGATTTTTACCTGTATATTCATCAAAAATATTGATCTCTATTTTTTTGGTACTGTCTTTTGTGGTTTTGGTATCAGGGTAGTGTGGCCTCAAAGAATAAATTTTGGATGTTTTTCTCTTTTTCAGTGTTTTTGAATAGTTTTCAAAGGATAGGTTTTGGCTCTTCTTTATATGTTTGGTAGATTCCCCTGTGAAGCTATCTGACCCTGGACTTCTAATTTCTGATTACTAATTCAATTTCACTACTAGTGATTCATCTGTTCAGATTGTCTATTTCTTCCTGATTCAGTTTTAGAATATTTGTAGAAATTTATACATTTCTTTAGGTTGTGAAGTTTGTTAGCATAAAACTGTTCATAGTATTCTCTTAAGATTTTTTTTTCTGTTTCTATGATATTGGTTGCAATTTCTCCGCTTTAAGTTCTTATTTTATTTGTTTTCTCTCTCATTTTTTAAAAAGTGAACCTGGCTAATGGCTTATCAATCTTATTTACATTTGAAAAAAACAACATTTGGTTTCATTGATCTTTTCTTTTTTTAATTTTTTTTTATCTCTGTTTTACTTATTTCCTTTCTGAGCTTTTGTTTTTTGTTTTTTTGGTTTTTTTTTGTGGTACGTGGGCCTCTCACTGCTGTAGCCTCTTCCATTGCAGAGCACAGGCTCCAGACGTGCAGGCCCAGTGGCCATGGCTCACGGGCCCAGCCACTCTGTGGCAAATGGGATCCTCCTGGACCAGGGCACGAACCCGTGTCCCCTGCATCGGCAGGCGGACTCTCAACCACTGCACCACAAGGGAAGCCCCCTTTCTGAGCTTTATTATTTCCTTCCTTCTGCTGACTTTCGGTTTTATTTGTTCTTTTTCTAATTACTTTAGATGACAGGTTAGGATGTTTATTTGAGATTTTTCTTATTTCTTGAGGAAGACGTCTTTCATTATAAACCACTCTTAGAACTATTTTTGCTGTATTCCATAGATTTTGGAAATTTGTGTTTTTATTTTTATTTGTCAAGAGGTATTTTCTGCTTTTCTCTTTGATTTCTACAATGACCCACTAGTTTTTAGCAGCATGTTTTTTTAGTCTCCACATGTGTGTGTTTTCCCATTTTTCTTCCCCTAATTGATTTCTAGTTTTATATTGTTGTGCTTGGGGAAAATGCTTGATATGCTTTCTATTCTCTTAAATTTGTTGAGATTTTTGTGGCCTATCATCATGTGATCTGTCCTGTAGAATGTTCCATGTGCACTTGAAAAGAATGTGTATTCAGCTGTTTTTGGCTGGAATGTCCTATAGATATCTAATAAGTCCAGTTTGTGTAATGTGTTATTTACAACCACAGTTTCCTTACTGATTTTCTGTCTGGATTATAGGTGCATTGATTCCATTGATGTAAGGGAAGTGTAAAATTCTTCTAATATTATTTAACTATTGTCAAATTCTCCCTCTATGTCTATTATTATTTGCTTTATAGATTTAGGTGCTTCTATATTAGGTGCATATGTTAACAAATGTTATATCTCATTCTTGTGTAGATCCTTTTATCATTATATTATGCCCTTATTTGTCTTTTGTTATAGACTTTGTTTTAAAGTCCACTTTGTCTGCTTGTGAGTATTGATACCCCAGCTTTCTTGTCTTTTCCATTGCATAAAACATATATTTCATTCTCTCACTTTCAGTCTGGTTATGTTTTTTGGTCTAAAGTGAGCCTTTTGTAAGCAACATATAGATGCTTCTTGCTTTTATATCCAGTCAGCTATCCTATGTCTTTTGATTGGGACATTTAGTCCATTAACATGTAAAGTGATTATTGATAGGTATATATTTATTGCCATCCTTTAAATTATTTTCTGGTCATTTTTGTAGTTTTTCTCTGTTTTGTCCTTTTATAGTTCCTTCTCTTGAGGTTTGATGCTTTTTTTTGTGTGTGTGTGGTATGCGTGTGTTCATTTCCCTCCAGTTTTTGTATACCTATTTATTAGGTTTTTGATCTTTGGTTACCATAGGGTTTATATATGTTGACCTATAACTATATCTGCTTGTTTAAAACTGATAGTCATTTAAGTTCTAGCACAGTCTAAAAGCTTTTCATTTTTTACCTTCCTCCACCATGTTTTGTGTTTTTGATGTCATATTTTACAACTTCACATTTATCCCTTCACTGTTTATTGTATTATAGTTCATTTTACAATTTTTTGTCTTTTGATCTTCATGTTAGATTATTTAAGTGGTTGATCCACAGCCTTTATAATATATTTGCCTTTATTAGTGGGATTCCTTTCCTATATATTCTTATTTCTTGTTATAGCCTTTTCTTTCCCATATAGAGAAGATTCTTTTTAGGGTAAGTTTAGTATTAATGAACTCTCTTAGTTTTTGCTTATCAGAGAACTTGTTTGTTTCTCCTTCAATTCTGAATGATAGCCTTGCTGTTTATAATATCCCCACTTTTAGAGTTTTCTCTTTCAGCACTCTAAATATATCACACCTCTCCTTTCTGGCCTGCAAAGTTTCTACTGAAAAATCAGCTGAGAGCCTTTTGGAGATTTCCTTATATGTGACTGTTATTCTCTTTCTGTCTTTAGAATTGTCTCTTTAACTTTTACCATTTTAATTATGATACATCTTGGTGTGGGTCTCTTTGAGTTCTCTTGTTTGGGACTCTGATTCCTGTACTTGTATATCTGTTTCTTTATTCAAGTTCAGGAAGTTTTCTGCATAGTTTCTTCAAATACATTTTTGACTCTTTTCTCTCTCTCTTCTTTTTCTGGCACATCTATAATGTGAATGTTAGTACACTTGATGTTGTCCCAGAGGTCCCTTAAACTGTTCTCAATTTTTAATCTGTTTATATTTTTGCTGTTCTGATTGCATATTTTCATTATTCTATCTTCCAGATCACTTATGTGCTTAGTGTGCTGTTAATTCCTTCTAGAGTTTCATTTCAGTTATTGTATTTTTCAGCTCTGACTGGTTGTTTGTGATATTTTTTAGTTCCCTGTTAAAACTCTCACTGTGTTCATCTAGTCTTTTCCCAAGTTCAGTCAGTTAGCTTTCTTATTACTAATGCTTTGAGATCTTTTTCTGGTAAATTATTTATCTCTGTTTTCTTTAGTTTTACTTTTTTTTCCATTTTTTTTCTTATTCTTTGATTCGAAACAAATTACCATGTCTTCTCATTTTAACTTTCTCTGTTTCAATGAAATAAGGTGAAACAGTTACCTATTTTGGTCCTGAAAGTGTGTCTTTGTGTGGGAGTACCTCTATACAGTATGCATGTGCCCACCAGCTTTGACGGGAGAGCTGGATCTGAGTTGAGCACAACTCACTTCTTCCTCCAGTGTGTACTGGCAGTTATCACCTTGGCATGAGGTGGATTTGGAGATGGAGTGGCTAGAGCCAGAGGCAGATGTGAGCTAGGACTTGTCCTATGCTCAGTGGCCATCAGTACCCTATTTGGGATGGGGTTAAGTACCAAGGTGCTGAAACAGAAGCCCTGAGTGCCAGATTTGAGCCAGTTTCATTCCCTCTAAGTATGTGCTCTCCCCGCTCCTGGCAATGGCACCTTTGACCCAGAGGGGACATATTTTGCTAAAAATTTAAAAAAGAATTTTTTCTTGAGATTCATATGAACTGAGTTATACTGATATTTCCCTTCGTCATAACTGTTCAGTTAAAAATTTGTGTAAACATATGTAAATTTTACCTAAACATAACTTAAAAATATAAAGTGAGGACATGGGGTAGATTTTACATTTTCCAAAATTAAAGATTAAAAGAAATGTTTTCATGAACAAATATCACACATGAAAAAAAAGAATAAGTACCAAAACCAATGGAGATCTATAATTGAAACAATCCTTTTCTGAAGGAAGGTTAAACTGTAGTAACATCTTCTATTCTATTGTACAATGAAGGTAATCCATGCTTTTGAAAGATTTAAGAGAAATTTTTATAGGTTCTGAGGAAATGAGTAACTAATTTTATATACATAGTAATAAAATAATGAGAGTCCCCCCAAACTATTTTTTCAGATGATAAATAAAGTGGAGGGTGGAGTAGTTTTCAAAGGATAGAGAATTATGTTTCACAGTGTTATGAAAGAAATTTGGAATCAAACATTAATTGTCTCCCTTAATTAAAGGACTGTGACTGTGGTATGTTGCTCCATTTATCTTAACCTCCCTTATTTCATATACAAAAGAAATGATATTTCTAGGTTACAGAGTTGTTAGCAGGAAGAGTGTATGTGAAAGCAACTAGTTTAAGGCCTAGCAGCAGGGGAGAGCTCAAGATTTTATGTATCAGATTCTATTGAAGTATGAAGAAGTGAAAAAAGTATGAAAAAGTGTTTCAGTTAAAGCTATAAAAGCAGTTGTTTATTTTATGTTAGTTTAGCCCCCAGAGAGGAAGAATTTAAGAAAAGTATGGGGTGGGGAGAATCATAGAAATATAATTAGTTATCATTAATTTTATTATTTATTAGGAATCTATTATATACTAAAGAGTATTCTAGGTTCTGCAATTACAATGATGAACAAAACAAAATCCTGAGTTATGGAACTTGTACTCTATTGGATAAAATATAGTACTCAAACCTTCAGATAGTTCTACACTAATATTCAATATATAGATAATATGCAAAGCATTTTTTTTCAAAAGAGAAGGGAGTAACCATGGCAACTGATATACTATTCTTGGTTTTTACATTGATGAAATGGAAGTCTTATTTCCTATTATCTTTCCAATACCCAGCACAGTTTCTATTCAATAAATATCAGTTTAATGAAAGACTTGGGAAAATACATCCTTAGATTCCCATGCAACTAAGAAGGGAGAGATTTTACATAATTGAATGAGCATGTTTGCACTGGAGAGATATATTCCAAATGTTCACCTCTTCCCATGTCAGTTCTTCTAAGCTAGAATGATTGAGTCCAGCTGAAAACAATTATACCTGCTATGGCTCTGGGACATGCCCCAATCAAATACTGCCTTTGATTCTCTGTATGTTTTTGGTCCAAGTTGAAAGATTAGACTTCTGCCTTAGTTTCTGTCACATGTTCTATTCCCTTTTCTCACTCTAAGCTTTGCCTGAATCCCAGATTTTTCATCTAAGTCTTGAAAGTATTGAGGGCTTGTTTTACCCAGGGGTACTCATCTCTGGCTGTTCCACCCACATTGTGAGATCTGGTTCCAGTCTGAATTGAATGCTCAGATTCCAGATAGCAACCCACATATCCTTGAGGGTTACCAATATAGACTTCTGTATGACCCTCCAGAACATAAAATCTTCTGGTCATGATTAAACATTTTCTGCTTGAGTCTACAATTCTTTTGATCTCTAAGCACTGTAATATGACCTGCTTCCCCTTCCAATGACCCACATGCCACATAGTGCCCTCAGTATTTCATGCTGAAGCTCCTTAGCTCTGGTTCTCATCAGTCAAACTTCACTCTCTCTTTATGCTGAATTGCAGGGACTCCACCATCTGGAACACTGTGACAGGTAGGCTTCTACCCTAGAAAAGCATGGGCAATCTTTTCTGAAAGGCGTGGTCAAAGCAAGTCACATGGAAGCCAAAGAAAGAGAACTGAACATATTAAGTGATCAGAGCTAGTGATTTCCAGGATGGAAAGGTGTTCTTCATTTGTAAAGTAAAAGATGCATTAGTATTTGTTCTTAATGACAAACAAACAAATGAATAACAGAAAACAAAACAAAACAAAACAAAACAAAAAAACAAATAATTTTGACTCCGGTAAGATACCACAGTGTAGATCGGGTTGGAAACCATCTGAGGAATATTGAGGATGATTTCTTTTCCATCCTGCCTATTATTTTTTATCTAAATTTTGTATAAATAAATTCATTTTGCATAAACTATTATTTTTAATAAGAAATACACACATTTTTTTTCCTCCCCCCTCATAACAGCTCAAATGGAGAGATAATATTTTTTAAGTGTATTAACTTGGAATAATTACTTAGATATGAAGGAAGATCCCAACACAGGATTAATATAAAATGATAGATGCTTAGTCTTATAATGGAATAACCAAAAAAATAAAATAACACATACAATAAAGACTTATTAGGGAAACATAAATACCTTTTATAGTTGTGCCTGGAATGGGTGGCTTAATTTAATAGTAAGATAAAACAGCACTATAGAAAACTAGTCACATTCTATATTGATTCATTCTTTTCAATATGGATAATTATTTTTAAATATGAAAGGACAAAACATATTAGCAAGAAAATCTTAAAACCAAAAAATTCCAAATTTGCCAAATTACCATAAATTTTTTGTCATTAATTATTGCACTTCAGAGTACCAAGAGAATTGCAGATAGGGCTATAGCCTCAATATTGGTCATCTACTAAGAGTTTTGGAGGATGAAGAGGAACAGAGGAATTAATGTGATCACATCAATCTAATTTTCACAAAAGGAAGCAAACAGCATGACTAAGGTGGTTTGTGGGTAGGGCAAAATATCACAGAGCAATGGTGGATCTCATAACATTTATTGATTTTTTTGTTAGTTTGTTTCTCTAAATTTTGAGAAAAAGTTTATGACTGCAAAATTGGCTATGTCAATTCCATGTGCTATAATATTTTTTGTTCCATTATCATTGCATGTGTTTTGAGATATCAGGATCTTAAAAATGGACATGAGGGGAGTGAGACTCATTCTTATTTGTTCATCTTCTCCTATCCAACATTATAATTATAAAAAAGATTTTGAATTTACAAGCTATAAATAAGTGAGTATGATGTTGATCTCAATTAACATTTATTACCAACATAATATTTTTTAATTTTTAGGCACACTTATTAAAATAAATCATTGAGCTTAACAAAAAACAACTAGCTACAGATTTATTCTACTTCCTTAAATCCTACTTTTACTTGATGAACAGATCAGGGAAATGGTAGATGACTTTTGTATATACTTTAACATGGTATTTATCAGCTCCAGGCCCCAAGTGACATCATTTTAGACAAATATAAAAGTGTTAATTGGATTATTTTGAAACTCAATTAAAACTGGCTGACTGCATGTCGATTAAAGTGGTAATTCCAAATTGGTAGAGAATCTTTCCCAGTATATTCTAGATCTCAATGCTCAGTCTTAACCTTTTGTGCCTTTATATTAATGCACTGAAAAAAGCCAGTTCACAGATAGCTAAAAGCTAAAAATAGGTAGAGAATATTATATGGCAAAATCCAATCCAAATATGATTGGTGGGAATTGATTAGGTGTATTTAATGAAAATAATGTCTTTATGGTCAAATCCCATGCCATATCCATCCTTAGCACTATCTTGAAACCTGTACTGTTTTGAAAATGTCATAACATTTTAATGGAAGAAAGTCAATTATGAGGTGGCAACATAGTACATAGTGATTTAAAAAATTTGGTGTTGTAATTTCATAAAAATGATCACTTAGTTCATACTTTACATTTTTTGTTATTGGTCAGCTGGAACCAGAATATTCTGTTTTTAAGTACTACACTTCTGGGCAAGAAGGTCTAAATATCATGAAGATGGGAAGTATCTCAGCCTCATATTCTATGATAATATTTAGAAGAAAGAGAGGTGCTTACACTGGAGAATCAGAGTTTCTGATGAGAGCACAAAAATGGTGATCTAAAATTATTTGAAGAACCATAATGTACATAAAATGTAGCTTCTAGGGGGCATATCTAAGATCAATGAGTTAGAATCACAAAAGTAATATGATTCTGATTCAAGCAAAGGAGAAATATTCAATAATTAATGTCTAAAATGGAATCAGGTTTCTTAAAAGAGAATACTATTTTTAATCTCTTCATGTTTCATGAAGTCTGAATGCAGTTTGTCAATGAAGTTGAAGAGGAACTTACATTACTAAGGATGTAATTTACAACATGGTGACTATAGTTAATAATACTGTGTTGCATATTTGAAAATTGTTAACAGAATACATCTTAAAATTTCTCATAATTAGAAAAAAATTGTAACTCTACGTTGACAGATGTTACCTAGACTTATTCTGGTGATCATTTCACAATATAACATTGTCTAATCACTATGTTGTACACCTGAAAACAATATAATGTTGTATATCAATTATACCTCCATAAATAATAATTAAATTTTTAAAAAGATAATTTTTCTCAGAGACCTGCTACTACAGAGAACAGATTATCCATAATACAACAAGGAATGTGAGAGGAAAAAAAACTGCTGATAAAACGAACTTCTAGGAAATAAAGCAAGTTTCATTCCTCTGGCTTATTTTTCTTTTTTCATGTTCTTTATATTGTTGTTTGATTTATGCTTCTTGGTTTACTTAAGTAATATATGATTATAATTGTATTTTTAAAGTAAAATAAAGAAAAGGGGGGACCTTAAACATTTAATATGGTAGAAGTAATAGGGTAGGGACATAACTTGGCACAGATAACTTCTGAAATATCCCCCAATCTTTTGACACCTTTATTAGAAGTTTTGCAGTTTTTCTCCCAAGGAGCTCAGTTAGCAAAATTTGAGAAAAGATGTAGAGGCTTAGTATTATTGTTTCATAACTGTAATAAGAGAATTCTAAAGATTGAGTAATAGATATCAAAGGGCAGATTATGCAAGTGTAAGACAAAAATTGGATTTGATGCCTTTGAATAACCAATTGTTAACTTAAGGAATATGGCTGTGACTTGGACTCTATAAAGGAAACTTCTGAACTGTTGAAACAATACATCTGATTTCTCTTTGAAATATAAATCTTTTTTTCCCTATAAAATCTAATAAACTAGGAAGTAAATAGTGACACTCACACTGGACTTTAATTCTCCAACTAGTCTTCTAGGTTGGTGGGATTTTCTGTATACTTGGATTCTATTTCCAATAAAACAGATTTCTCTGTAAAATAACTGGAAACTTGTCAGTGTTCTACGGGTGGTGCAACTTCTGAATATGAAATTTAAAAAGTATATGGGCATAAATAGGGACATTCTAGTCTATAACAAACCTGCAGTGGTTTAGCAATCTGCAGAAGTTCAGTCTTGCCTTTGGTCAATAACAAACAAGTTGAAATCTCAGGAAGAATAATGGGTCATTTTCAAATTTCTTCATCCATATTTTATTGTCTTCATAGTATAGGTCTTTCACCTCCTTGGATAAGTTTATTCCTAGGTATTTGGTTCTTTTTGATGCAATTTCAAATGGGATTGTTTTCTTGCTTTCTCTTCTGATATGGAACCACAAAATACCTTGAATTGACAAAGAAAACTTGAGGAAAAAAAAAAAAAAAAAACAAAGCTGAATGCATCATGCTCCCTGACTTCATAATATACTATGAAGCTACAGTAATCAAGACAGCATGGTACTAGCACAAAAACAGATACCTTGATCAATGGAATTGAATTGAGAGCCTAGAAATGAATCCATGCACTTATACTCAATTAATCTATGACAAAGTAGGCAAGAATATACAATGGAGCAAAGACAGTCTTTTTCAATAATTGGTGCTAGGAAAACTGGACAGCTACATGTAAAAGAATGAAGTTAGAACATTCTCTGATACAGTATACAAAAATAAGCACAAAATGGGTTAGGAACTTAAATATAAGACCCAAAACCATAAAACTACTTACACTTTTTGACATAAATTGCAGGGATAATTTTTGGCTCTGTCTCAGGCAAGAGAAATAAAAGAAAAAACTAAACAAATGGGACCTAATTAAACTTAAGAGCTTTTGCACAGCAAAGGAAATTATCAAATGACAAAACAAAGAGGTAACATACCGAAGAGAAGAAAATATTTGCAAAAAATATAACTGATAAAGGGTTGTTATCCAAAATATATAAACAGCTTATACAACTCAATTAAAAAACAACTCATTAAAAATAGACAGAAGAGGCTTCCCTGGTGGCGCAGTGGTTGAGAGTCTGCCTGTCGATGCAGGGGACATGGGTTCGTGCCCCGGTCCGGGAAGATCCCACATGCCACGGAGTGGCTGGGCCCGTGAGCCATGGTCACTGAGCCTGCGTGTCCGGAGCCTGTGCTCTGCAATGGGAGAGGCCACAGCAGTGTGCGGCCTGCGTAGCACACACACAAACACAACAATAGAAGACCTGAAGAGACATTTTTCCAAAGAAGATATACAGATGGCTAATGGGCATATGGAAATATTCTCAACATCACTAATCCTCAGGAAAATGCAAATCAAGACTATAATGTGATATCACCTCACACCTGTCAAAATGCCTATGATCAAAAAGATCACAAATAACAAATGTTGGCCAAGATGCAGAGAAAAGGGAACACTTGTACACTGTTTTGGGGAATTTAAATTGCTGCAGCCACTGTGGAAAACAGATTCCTTAAAAAACTAAAATAGAACTGCCATATCATTCAACAATTCCACTCCTGGGTATATACACAAAGAAAACAAAAACACCAATTTGGAAAAATATAAGCACCTAAATGTTCATGTCAGCATTATTTACAATAGCTAAGATATGGAAGCAAACGAAGTGTCCCTCAACAGATGAAAGAATAAAGAAGATATAGTGTACATTTATACGATGGAATACTACTCAGCTATAAAAAAGAATGAAACCCTGCCATTTGCAGCAACATGGATGGACATAGAGTGTGTTATGCTTAGTTAAATAAGTCAGACAGAGAAAGACAAATGCTGTATGTTATCACTTACATGTGGAATCTAAAAATATAAAACAAATAAATTTATGAAACAGAAAAGAATCAGATTCACAGATAGAGAGAACAAAATAATGTTTATCAGAGGGGAGAGAAAAGTGAGGAGGGGCACGAGAGAGGTATGGAATTAAGAGAAACAAAGTACTATGTATAAAATAGGTAAGCAACAAGGATGTAAGTTCAGCAAAGGGAATTATAGGCATTATCTTTTATAGCTTTAAATGAAATAGAATCTATAAAATATTGAATGAGTATGCTGTACACCTGAAATTAATATAATATTGTAAATCAACTATACTTCAATTAAAAAAATAAATCTAAGGTAATTATCCATATGTATGTTCTTATTACCATACACTTTTTTATTTTTTTATTTTTCTAAGGATTTTAATATATTTGTATAAACAAATATCTTACAAAATATTAATTCAACATGTTTAATATTAAAACAATCAATGTAAAATATAATCTTGTAATTATTTTTATCTTTGTATCATTAGCATTATGTACTCTTCCTGATGTCACTGGCTCTATTCTTTCATGAGGAAAATGGAAGTCTTTATAATTTTCTGATTATACCTAATTTTTATATGATGAAACAGGAGAATATAGGGCATGTTTGAGTCAAATTACTGTAACCATGATAGGTTTTGCCTTCATTCTGTTTTTTTTTTTTTTAACATCTTTATTGGAGTATAACTGTTTTACAATAGTGTGTTAGTTTCTCCTTTACAACAAAGTGAATCAGTTATACATATACAAATATCCCCATATCTCCTCCCTCT
>NC_041232.1:52383410-52398477 GCF_002837175.3 Physeter macrocephalus | reverse complement strand
GGGAGGAAGGAAGGGAGGAAAGAAGGGAGGAAGGAAGGAAGAAAGGAGGGAAGGAGGGAAGAAAGGAAGGAAGAAAGGAAGAAAGAAGCGAGAAGACAAAATAAAGTAGGATAAAGTATAGTTATTAAACTAAAAAATAATTATTTAGACGAAAAAT
The DNA here is from genome assembly GCF_002837175.3 of Physeter macrocephalus. Lineage (NCBI taxonomy): Eukaryota > Metazoa > Chordata > Mammalia > Artiodactyla > Physeteridae > Physeter > Physeter macrocephalus. The sequence goes on along the minus strand of NC_041232.1, from coordinate 52,398,320 downwards.
TTCTATTAAAAAAAAACAACCCCAAAAACCAAAAAACAAAAAACAGGTCAGTCTAACCCTAGGACAAATGGTGGAAACAAAGCTATACAGACAAAATCTCTCACAGCAGCACACACATACACACTTACAAAAGAAAAAAGGGGAAAATAATAGTATATGTTGCTCCCAAAGTCCACCTCCTCAGCTTGGGATATTTCACTGTCTATTCGTTTTCCACAGATGCAGGGCACTTCAAGTTGATTGTGGAGCTTTAATCCGCTGCTTCGGAGGCTGCTGGGAGAGACCTCCCCCTCTCCTCTTTGCTCGCACAGCTCCTGGGGTTCAGCTTTGGACTTGGCCCCGCCTCTGTGTGTAGGTCGTCTGAGGGCGTCTGCCTTTCGCTCAGACAGAACGGGGTTAGAGGAGCAGCTGTTTCGGGGGCTCTGGCACAGGCCGCGGGAAGGGAGGGCCATGATGCGGGGCGAGTTTGCGGCAGCAGAGGCCGGCGTGATGCTGCACCGGCCCGAGGCGCGCCACGCATTCTCCCGGGGAAGCTGTCCCTGGATCCCGGGACCCCGGCAGTGGCGGGCTGCACGAGCTCCCGGAAGGGGCAGTGTGGAGAGTGACCTGTGCTTGCACACAGGCCTCTTGGTGGCGGCAGCAGCAACCCTAGCGTCCCACGCCCGTCTCTGCTGTCCATGCCGATAGCCGCGGCTCACGCCTGTTTCTGGAGCTCCTGTATGCGGTGCCCTTAATCCCCTCTCCTCACACCCCAGGAAGCAAAGAGGCAAGAAAAAGTCTCCTGTCTCTTCGGCAGCTCCGCGCCCGTTTCTGGAGCTCCTTTAAGCGGCGCGCTTAAACCCCTCTCCTCCTGCACCAGGAAGCAAAGAGGGAAGGAAAGATCTCTTGTCTCTTAGGCAGCTCCAGACTTCAACCGGACTCCCTCCCAGCTAGCCATGGTGCACTAACCCCTTCAGGCTGTTTTCACTCTGCCAACTCCAGACCTCTCCCTGGGATCTGTCAGGCTGTTTTCACTCTGCCAACTCCAGACCTTTCCCTGGGATCAGACTGAAGCCCGAGGCTCAGCTCCCAGCCCCGCCCACCCCGGCGGGTGAGCAGACAAGCCTCTCGGGCTGGTGAGTGCCAGTCCATACCGATCCTCTGTGCGGGAATCTCTCCGCTTTGCCCTCCGCACCCTGCGGCTGTGCTCTCCTCCACAGCTCCGGAGCTTCCCCCCGTCCGCCACCCGCAGTCTCTGCCCGCGAAGGGGCTCCTAGTGTGTGGAAACCTTTCCTCCTTCACGGCTCCCTCCCACTGGTGCAGGTCCCGTCCCTATTCTTTGTCTCTGTTTATTCTTTTTTCTTTTGCCCTACCCAGGTACGTGGGGAGTATCTTGCCTTTTGTGAGGTCTGAGGTCTTCTGCCAGCGTTCGGTGGGTGTTCTATAGGAGAAGTTCCACGTGTAGCTGTATTTCTGATGTCTCTGTGAGGAGGAAGGTGATCTCCGTGTCTTACTCCTCCACCATCTTGCCTCGATCTGCCACCATATTCTTAATTACCTCAAAATAATAAAGGCCATATATGAAAAACCCACAGCAAACATTATTCTTTTTTTTTTTTTTTTTTTTTTTTTGCAGTACACGGGCCTCTCACTGTTGTGGCCTCTCCCGTTGCAGAGCACAGGCTCCAGACACGCAGGCTCAGCGGCCATGGCTCACGGGCCTAGCCACTCCATGGCATGTGGGATCTTACCAGACCGAGGCACAAACCCGTATCCCCTGCATCAGCAGGTGGACTCTCAACCACTGTGCCACGAGGAAAGCCCAAACATTATTTATGAAAAACTGAAAGCATTTCCTCTAAGATCAGGAAGAAGACAAGAGTGCCCATTCTTGCCACTATTATTCAACATAAGTTTAGAAGTCCTAGCCACAGCAATCAGAGAAGAAAAATAAATAAAAGGAATAAAAATTGGAAAAGAAGAAGTAAAACTGTCACTGTTTGCAGATGACACGATACTATACATAGAAAGTCTTAAAGATTCCACCAGAAAACTACTAGAGCTAATCAATGAATTTGGTAAAGTTGCAGAATATAAAATTAATGCACAGAAATCTCTTGCATTCTTCTACACTAACAATGAACGATCAGAAAGAGAAATTAAGGAAACAATCCCACTCACCAAGAATAAAATACCTAGGAAAAAACCTACCTAAAGAGGCAAAAGACCTGTATGCAGAAAACTATAAGAAACTGATGAAAGAAATCAAAGATGACACCAACAGATGGAGAGATATACCATGTTCTTAGATTGGAAGAATCAACATTGAGAAAATGACTCTACTACCCAAAGCAATCTACGGATTCAATACAATCCCTATCAAACTACCAATGACATTTCTCACAGAATTAGTACAAAAAATTTTACAATTTGTATGGAAACACAAAAGACACAAAATAGCCAAAGCAATCTTGGGAAAGAAAAACAGAGCTGGAGGAATCAGGCTCCCTGACTTCAGACTATACTACAAGGCTACAGTAATCAAGACAGTGTGGTGCTGGCACAAAAACAGAAATATAGATAAATGGAACAGGATAGAAAGCCCAGAGATAAACCTATGCACATATGGTCAACTTATTTTTGATAAAAGAGGCAAGCATATACAATAGAGAAAAGACAGCCTCTTCAATAAGTGGTGCTGGGAAAACTGGACAGCTACATGTAAAGTAATGAAATTACAATACTCCCTACCACCATACACAAAAATAAACTCAAAATGGATTAAAGACCTAAATGTAAGTTCTATACACTATAAAACTCTTAAAAGAAAATATAGGCATTCTTCTACACTAACAATGAACGATCAGAAAGAGAAATTAAGGAAACAATCCCACTCACCAAGAATAAAATACCTAGGAAAAAACCTACCTAAAGAGGCAAAAGACCTCTATACACTATAAAACTCTTAAAAGAAAATATAGGCAGAAGACTCTTTGACATAAATTGCAGCAAGATCCATTCTGACCCACTTGCTAGAGTAATGAAAATAAAAACAAAAATAAATAAATGGGACCTAATGAAACTTAAAAGCTTCTGCACAGCAAAGGAAACCATGAACAAGATGAAAAGACAGCCCTCAGAATGGGAGAAAATATTTGCAAATGAAGCAATGGACAAAGGACTAGTCACCAAAATATACAAGCAGCTCATGCAGTTCAATATCAAAAAAACACAAATGACCCAATCAAAAAATGGGCAGAAGACCTAAATAGACATTTCTCCAAAGAAGATATACACATGGCCAAGAAACAGATGAAAAGGTGCTCAACATCACTAATTATTAGAGAAATGTAAATCAAAACCACAATGAGGTATCACCTCACACTGGTCAGAATGGCTATCATCAAAAAATCTACAAACAATAAATGCTGGAGAGGGTGTGGAGAAAAGGGAACCCTCTGGCACTGTTGGTGGAAATGTAAATTGACACAGAAACTATGGAGAACAGTATGGAGGTTCCTTAAAAAAACTAAAAATATAATGACCCTATGACCCAGTAATCCCACTACTGGGCATATACCCTAAGAAAACCATAATTCAAAAAGATACATGCACCTCAATGTTCATTGCAGCACTGTTTACAATAGCCAGGACATGGAAGCAACCTAAATGCCCATCGAGAGATGAATGGATAAAGAAGATGTGGCACATATGTACAATGGAATACTACTCAGTCATAAAAAGGAACAAAGTTGGGTCATTTGTAGAGACGTGGATGAGTAAATCAGAAAGAGAAAAACAAATATTGTATATTAACGCATATATGTGGAACCTAGAAAAATGGTACAGATGAACTGGTTTGCAGGGAAGAAATTGTGACACAGTTGTAGATAACAAACGTATGGACACCAAGGGTGGAAAGTGGTGGGGGACGGTGTTGGTGTGATGAATTGGGAGATTGGGATTGACATATATACACTAATATGTATAAAATGGATAACTAATAAGAACCTGCTGTATAAAAAAATAAAATAAAATTCAAAAATTCAAAAAAGAAAAAATAAAAAAGATACATGTATCCCAATGTTCATGTCAACATTATTTACAATAACCAAGACATGGAAGCAACCTATGTGTCCATCGACAGTGAATGGATAAAGAAGATGTGGCACATATATACAAGAATATTACTCAGCCATAAAAATAAATGAAATTGAGTTATTTGTAGTGAGGTAGATGGAATTAGAGTCTGTCATACAGAGTGAAGTAAGTCAGAAAGAGAAAAACAAATAGCGTATATTAAAACATATATATGGAATCTAGAAAAATGTTGCTGATGAACCTATTTGCAGGGCAGAAAAAGAGATGCAGATGTAGAGAACAGACTTGTGGACAGAGTGGGGGAATGGGAAGGTAGGACAAATTGAGAGAGTAGCATTGACGTATATACATTACCATGCGTAAGATAGCTAGTTAGTGGAAGCTGCTGTATAGAAAAGGGAGCTCAGCTCGGTGCTCTGTAATGACCTAGAGGCGTGGGATGGAGGGAGTGGGAGGGAGGCTCAAGAGCGAGGGGATGTATGTATACATGAAGCTGATTTGCTTTGTTGTACAGGAAAAACTAACACAACATTGTAAAGCAATTATACTCCAATTAAAAAAAGAAATCATGTGACTTCTATAAGAATATGGGATTATAATGATCAATAAGAGTCTGACAACTCTAATACTTTATTGTTTTATATAAAATTTTTGACTATCAGGATCTGAGTCAAAAGTCACAAACAGATAGCCTGTGGAAGAGATGTGCTTCACAGATGTGCTTTGTCTGCCCTTTTACCCCCTACACTATTTTCAAGAAATTTGAATTATTTGACAACAATGACAAAATTAACAAATTAGGACTGTTCTATGAACTTTTTTTATATAATATGACTTCATCAAAGAAGTGGCTATACCATCATATTCCTAAGTCACACCCCACTCAATTGGAGATGATTATATGGGATATTTATACCAGGGCATGGAATCTAGAATCTATCTTGGTATGGAAAAGAACATTTAATTTTGAGGATTCGGAATGTATTTCAGTGTTTCAATTCTAGATCCTTCTGTGAGAGTAGGTTTCATCTGTAAAATGGAGATGGAGTGCCAAGGAAGCTTAGGAAGAGAGAGCAAGAGAGAACCCACTTCAGAAATAAGGCCTTCTAAAATTGTTGCTACAATTGCTATTATGTGTGGGTTGGATTATTAGAGATTGACTATCAGGCCTTTTCATTATAAAATTATAAAAGACAATCTCATATTAAACCTTTTCTAAGATGGAAGCCAGGAAATTTAGGTTCCTACTCTGACTGCCATGAAATGGGTTGTCTTTGAGACTTATTTGCAGAAACAGACTCACAAGTTTGCTGAAGAATAAAATAAGGTAATTGATGGAGGTCTCTTAGCATGCTATGGTTTTATATATATATGAATTTCCTGAACCTAATTTTATATATATAATTATAGAGAGACTGGATCCATTACTGTTTGTAGCTTAATAATTTAGGCTTTCACAATGGACTGTTAAGAAACCTTTAGGCCAGAAATCCTGATATTGTAACCATTCTGATTTGGGGACTGGAGATCTAACTTTTTCTTCCTTATTTACCATTCTTTGTAAAGATAGTCCTGAGCAACTGTTCAGGTCATTAGATGATTAGAATCTTAGTGTTGAAAAGCACATTCAAGCTGATGAAGTCTACCCTCCTATTGGAAGGTATACTTTAAGAATAATGACTATCAAATAGAAGTTAATTGAGCCCTGAAATGCCTATTCTTTTCCATTTCACTTTCTAGCACGCACGGTTGGGATTCCACCCTTGGTCTTCAGGCAGGGACAGTCGGTTGTCCACAGCAGGGAACAAGAATCTCGTGAGACTGTGCAGCATCCCTTTTATCCATTCTCCTTAGAACATCTTGGTTGAGCCTATCTGAATGTAGGGGATGCTCGGAGTCCTTCTGTGCCTAGTTCTTTCAGGACAAGAGGCAATCTTAGATGGAGGATGATTTGGCAATTGCTTTGTGACAGTTTCTTACTGTGTTTTAAGCACTGTAGCCTACTTGAGAGCAAGGACTGTTCATCTATGTTCCTTCATAGAAATTAGTTTTGTGTCTTCTGCAGCAAACGATCCTTATATGTCTTTCAAGAGAGTTTCACCATGATGAATTTGTTGGATCCACACAACAATTCTGTGTATAGTCGAGATCATTCCCATTTTACAGAGAAGTAAGTAAGGTGGAATGACTTGTTTAAAATTGATAGAACAAATAAGCAGTAACACTGGAACTGAATTTTTTTCCCTGATTGGTTCTGTGCAGTTTCTGCTATTCCACTTTTGGATGTAGTATCTGTCTTAAAGCTACTACTTTACAATTGTCTATGTAGACCAAAATGATAAAGCAACTTCTCAAAACTCCTTTCAACTTGTATTCTATCGGCTAGTTGAGTCTTTATTTCTATACTAGAAAACTCGTTTTCCCGAATTACCCATATGAATTCCTTAATTCAGCACAATTATCAGTTAATTTACTAAAAAGGTAGTTTGCATGATCCTTTGCATTAAATGCAATTACATTCAAACGTATATTGCATGCGATACTGAAAAGAAAATCACCCAGATAACACTGATTATTCATCGAGTTATCATGAAATATGGAGTAGATCCTACAATTAATGTAACTCCATTTATTTATATAGTAATTCTCAACAATTCTAAGTTCTATTGGCCATTTGCAAGTTGATACTGTTATATAGTACTAACAGATGTTAAATTAGTTTATAAAAACACCTAGGAACAACTGTAGCAGCAGATTGCTTGTAAGTAATAGGCAAGATTATAAAATTCAGATAACATGAAATGCAATAGGTTTATACTGAGACAAAGAAAAATACAAATAAATATTAGAGACAAAATGTTGAATAGACTAAATTAAGATTAAACCAAAACAAATGGATTCAATATAAGTTAATATCATTAATAATAAAAATAATTCAGTAGGTACCTTCCTGTCATGGAACTTCCATGCTCCTCTCATCCATTTTTGAGATGTTTGCTATTATATATTCCTTTGAAACTCATGATAGTGTTTCCTACATATAAATGCATTTATCATATATAGAAAATTAGCAATTCATAGAAAATGATGAATAAAATTTACCTAGAAAACAGGGGTTTATAAAAAGTCCCATATTCCCTCTAATTCTATGAATAAGCTGGTTATTGCAGTCAGTGAAACTAAGATTTTTCAATCATATTCTAATGGAAACAGGAGGGCCACCTTCATACAAGTGACATGTCCATATAATGAGGCTGGATTTGATTCCATTTGATTTCTCTTCAGAGATGTGTTATGCAACAAAAACAGCAACAATAATACAATGGCTGCTTGAAAACAAAACAAAACAAAAACAACAAAATAAGCATTTCTACCCTCCAGAAGTTTTTCTTGTCCACAATAGTTTAAATAAGATCGAAATTTCTCAACCACAGTTGCAGATTATCTGAGATAAACATTGGTGTAAGGGAGGACATTTTTGAGAGATGGTATTAATGGTATTTCTCTGTAAAAATATGCCAGAATCTTTGATGAAAATATGTACTCTTGCTGAAAACTGTTAATTAATAAGAATTTTTGATATCTGGATTTGTAGGGGAGGAGAGAGAGAGGTCCTTTCGGTGAGAAATTTGAAAGATGTATACAGGTTAGATTCTAAAGAGCATTTTAATTCTGTTCAGTAAAATCATTTATTACTCCTGCTACAAAAGAGCCAGCCCTGTTGATTCTCAATGCTTTTTAATGCATTGTGACTAGCATTACAATGACTGGTGCAACACAATGTGTAGAGGAAAAAGTTCTGTCTCCCTCTCCCTCTCTCTCACCAATCAATATGCTGGAAGAAAATGTCACAGACTCCATTGAAGGTAATAGGTTTAGATCACCATTACACTTTCTATTCAATGAGCTGAGGCTGTTTGGGCTATTTCTGTTGGAAAATTCACCTGTTTGAAAGATTTATTTTATTCAATGCAGTAGAACAAAACAGCAGAGCAGTGAGTCTGCTCCACCTCCGGCTTGTATCCTTCCTTCTCTCTGTTGCAGATGCATTCCAGTCCCCACTATACAACCTGGTCTAATTGAAATATATGGAAACCTCAGAAGCAGGGCTGTTGAAAAAATGTAGCAGAAAAAGCAGGCATAAGTATTCTTTGTAACCTTCCTTCTACTTCTCAGCACTACTTCTCCCATTCCATCCTGGATGTGGTGCCTTCCTAGTCTCTCCTCCCAAGCTTCTCTAAACCCTCTGTTGTAATATGCTCCATGCTAACCTGCCCTTTGTAAGAAGCCCTGACCTGGGGTCATCCCATTCCTTCTGCTGTCCTTGTCCTGGGACCAGTACCAAGATCCATCCTAGGTAATTAAAATTATATCACACCTAAGCTCAGATGTTCTTGCAAATACTGGGGTAATGGCTTATCCCTTCCAGATACTCCTGTACATTAGAAGATCATCATCTTATTCTTAATGAGTACCTCCTACAAAAGGCTTAGGAAAAGGGAACAATCTCTTCCATCCTTCTATAAGCCTGACTCAAAGATGTTTGGCAATGGAATTTTGGTTCATTCTTTCATCTATAAGTGGTGCTGAGAAGGGGTATTGTGGGTGGGCAGGTGGGGGTTCAGTCAATTCACAAACTATATCACCTCTGAACTTCCATTTTTTATCTGGCATTCCTCAATTTTTATGTAAAGTAATGCGCAAATGCAGCTTCAAATCCTCCATCCAAACAGATTGGTGTCCTTAAGTCTGATCTAAATAAAATTGAAACCAACATTGGGTATGTCCAGATGTCTCCCTTCTAGAACCTGAAAATACACAATTGTCAGAATTGGCTATGTCCTTTTTTTTTTTTTTAAAGGCTGTATTGCCTGAGGTCAGTCAGCATGTAAGTTTAGAGTCCCTTTGGTGACTTATCAGAAGTGTGACCATGGCTAGTTGACATTATGGCTTAGTTGTTTCATTTACCAAGTCTCTAGGTACTTTATGGTTTTTAGGGATAAATGCTTACTTCAGAGTTGCTGTAGAGCTGGGGGAAAAATGATGTATGTAAAGCAATTAAAGTACTTAGCAAATATCTCACCTTGTTAATACCTATTTAAAAAATTATTTAACTCTTTTTATAAATGAAATAATTAAAATGATCAAACCCGTAAGATGTTTAAATGAATGAGTTGGTCGGTGTTCTTTCACCTGATGAACAATCAACACTTTGGAGTTTAGAGCATTTACATGGAAGAGAGCACAAATGGTGTGGTGGGGAAAGGAGAGAAATGGTGAGAGACTCAGCAGGGCCCCATTTTCTTCCAAGATAAACATTGATAGAATACATGGACCACATTTCAACTAATCAAATGATGCATGCAACTTAGTTATCAAAACAAAAGGCTTTGGTATTATTACCCTATGAGTAATATTTATGCTGGGTCATTAAAAATTCAGATTCCAAAATTCTGGATGTTCTTAGGCCCTCAAATCACTTAACCAAGCGAAAAGAATTCTCATGTTAATGAGGGCAAAAAATTGGATTCCCCAGTTTACAGAGTATACTGAACTGAACAAAATTGTCAGCATAACATTTAAATTACTTTTTTGATAAGCTTGGCCATTTACAAATCATCAGACAATTACATCTTCCAAAAACTATTTAGCATCAATTCACTCTGCCTTTTCAACAGTGCACTTGACTAATTCCAAATAAATTGAAAAAAATTACCTAGCAGATTGCAAGAAACTGACCAAAAACAATTGCTAGGGTTTTAAATTATATATTGTTAAGCAAAAAAGTTTTCCTTTGCTTCATTATCCATGTTTCAGACATTAACCCTTTAGAACAAAGAGAAAGACAACATTGAACATGGGACCTAAGACCAAGTTTCATCATAAGAATTCCTGTTAAAGAATTTTTCTTAGTTTGTATGCTACATTTGATGGCATAGTGTGAGGTCACTTTTTACACCTTTCTACATGTAAGGTCATGCCTTTGGCCCTGCAATTTCTGATTATTAACTATAAGCTTCTTAATAGAAGAGAAATTAGAACTTACAGAATGATGCTAATATTGAGGGAATCCAAATCGAGGCCCTAATAGTTATAGCATTCTCCCCACAAACCAGTGAAATCATTAGAATCGATTCCTCTCCACAGCCACTCTCCTACGTCCTTAGGACTCCACTTCTTGAAATACCTAGTGAACTCTCCTCTAAAATCTGTTTGGAGGAAAAGATCTAAAATCACAGGGCTTGGACAGTAACTCTATCTAAAAATCCCTGAGGTCAGAGAACATTACTGGCTTCTGGGAATCAAGTTTGACAAATGCTGTTTCAACACACCCATATCTGAAGTGTGTATGTATGAATGGGTATGGAATATTCTGTATTCAAATATGGGGTATTCTTTTAATTCAAAATATGTCTTAGTTACCCCCACAATCAGCTGGCATTTCATCAGAGAAGGTTCTTTTTTTAAATTATATTAGCTTTAGCGTTTCTTAATGAGAAAAATAAGACTTTTCACTTAAAAGTGAATAAATAATGTGTAATATAAATGAAAATGTCAGTAGTAAATAGCCCCATGATTTATTTTTTGTCTGAGCCCTCTTCTGGCGTTCTCCATTTGCCTTCAGGAATGATGGCTTTGTAACGTGAAGACTGAGATGGCTGCACCGTCGAGTTATAACAAGCAAATTCCCCTGACTCAGTGCACGGTCTTCCACATAGCCTTGTCCTTGAACGTGCATGTCCTTGTGAGCTGGACTCATCTGGTGTGGTGTTTGATGTAAACCATCAAGGTGATGAATTCTTCGTGATTAGAGAGATGTGAATGTCAAAAGTCTTGATAGATATAATGTCCATCAAAGATGTTTCAAAATCCAGTCAGAGAAAGGAATTCACAAGGTATTAAAAACAGAGGTACAGCTGTGAGACAGAGGAAGATAAAAAGCCACATCCCACATCAACTTCTCCAGGTTCTATTCTGCTCCCACAGGAAAGAGGGGCTTCTGAGGAGCTGGCAGTCTTTGGCTGAATGATATATAATACTTTCCTCCTGTAAATCAGGGTCTTGTGAGGACTTGAGAAAGGTGAAAAGACTGCCGTTGCTCCAGTTCACACTTTCTGTCAAGGGGATGACATTATAGGACAGTGATCAAGTAAAGAGGTTTTAACAGACCAGTGGCCAAAAATCCTCCACTGAGGACAGTTTTGGACAAAAGTAATGAATTTGATTTACAACAGCTACTGGTCCTAGAATAGATTTGAGCCTCCTGTCTCTCTGTAATTGTTAAAAAGAAAGAGAGAGCAAGAGAGAGAACACTGAGGAACATTTTAACCCTTTGTATAGTACTGTTGTCATTCTTATCTTAGTAGTTATTTTATCCACTATATGGTCCTAAATTTAATTTCATTTAAAAGTCATAATAGTCTCTTAGCTGAAGTGCATACAACTGATTATTAATTTAGTTTCAGGGAATGAATACTAAAGAAAAAAAGATACCAATTAAATTTCAATTGGCTATTTTTTAAAGCTGAAAACAGCAGAATCCCCATTTCAATTTAATTAACTGGGAGAGGGAGTTAGAGAAACAAAAACCTTGTACTTTCATATTTTGTACTTGTATTTCCATATTTTTTAAAAGACATTTCTAAAAAAAAATAAATAAAAGACATTTCTTTTCTAGATGAACAAGAATTGAACATTAAAAACCAATAACAAAACAGATACCACTGACATAGAACCATTACCATTGTCATTATTACAAATTTGTATTATATTTTGCTACAAACCCAAACAAAAGCCTCTGTGAGAATGGTTCTCACTCTATTTTCTTTCTTGCTCAAGTTTGAAACCACCAGGAAAGATAAGGATCAAAATTTGTCAAACTATCCCAGAGAGAAACTCAAAAATGACATTTTTCAGTGCATGAAAGAGAGACTGTCCCTTGTAGAAGAAGGAATATTCCTCTGTTGATAGAAAGTAAAGTGCAAGGGGAAGAAAACAAATTCAGAAAATTATTTTCCTTTAAGCCATACAGCTCATTTTCTTCCTTTCCTTTAACATTTGTTTTCCCTATGGGCCAAAGCCAGCTTTATGTTTAGGTAGAGAATTCAGACCAACCAAATACATGAGGGTTCCAGATATCTTCTTTGACCTAAAACAAACAGTACCATAATTTCTACCATTCCTGCTGTCTTTTTAGAAGCTTTCTAAATGCAAAAGTCTTCCCAGAAATGCGAAGTAGTAATAACTTAATTTTGATTTGATTTTTTGGGTACCTAGAGTATAATGGGAAAGAGTTTTGTTTTCCAGGGTTTTAATTGGATAAATATCTGGAAGGTATGTTGCTATTTTTAGGCTACTGGAAGGGTGCATAGGCCAGAGGTGTTTGCAGTTAGAGGTAAGGAAACCAGAAAGTGCAGATTTGAAAGTTTCTACTTGCCTTTCTATTGATCAATGGATCACTTAATCATGTATCTACCTTTCTCCCTGAAAAAAGAAAGAAGAAAAAAGAAACTTTGTCTGCAATGCTGGGCACAGAGCGCATAAAGAAACCATGGTGGATGAATTGATGTAATTAGAGATTACTAATAAAGAAAAAAATGTGGACCCACTCTCAAAAACTTCATACCTTCTTTTACATTTGTCAGAATTTCAGTTTAAAGACAGAACTTAACATCTCTAAGTTCTGTTATGAGAAGTTGTGTTTTCAGGGCCCACAGCCTGTGGTGGTCTCTCTTCCCCCAAGACCATCCAGAAAGGTAGTATTCGAAGATGGGGATTCTGCTCTATTTCTGCCATGGAGCTGTAACTGGGTATTACCTAAGCTGTCCAAGCTTTACTTACCTTATTTAGATGACTCCACAAATATTTATGGAGCCCTTTTAGAGCTGGTACCACCCCAGACACTGGGACTATACCAGTGAAAAAAGGAAGCCTCAGCTGATCAGGGAGAGACAACAAATGGATCAACATGTAAAGATATGTCAACATGAGAAGGTTTTGGAGAAAAGAAAAGCTACTTGAAGGGTTTGGCTGCTAGGGTGGGGCCTAAAGTTTCCTTTAGGGAAGTTTACAAAGGTCTTTCTAATAAGGTTTGGTCTGGGAAGAGAACTGAAGACTTGGAAGAAATCCAGTGTGGGTGAGCCCAACGGTGGGAACAAGCTATATATTCTCTAAGTGTACTTAGGAAACAGTCATATCCAGAGCACAGGAGTGAGACAAGGGATGGGAGGAGAAGAGGACCAGGAGGTAGGGGCTTAGGAAGGATGTGGAAGAGGAAGATTGGATCCCATCCAATGGGCTTTGTAGCCATTGTAAGAATTCTGCTGTTACTGTGCCTGAGGAGAGAAACTATTGGTGAGTTTTGAGCTGAAGATGGACTTGAGAGTACTCACATCTGATGTGAATGTGAATGATTATCATATTGATATCTTGTACTATTATGAAAATAAAATGAGATAATGCCTGAAAAGCCAGCACATAAAAGTTGCTATTGGGCTTGAGCAGTGCCTGCTAAGTCTAAATATACAAATTGTAGAGCCTATTCCATGGGCTCATCTGCCTCGTCAACAATGTTCTCTCCTGTGTGGGCTTTGCCACCCAACTAGCCTGTTAGCTCCTTGAAAACAGGACCATTTTGTACTTCTTTCTGTCAAAGAATCTAGATTTGCACATAGTGGCTGACCTAAGTTTTTGTGGATTGATTGGTTGCTATTAGTATTAGTAAAACTGTCTGGTAGGTATCACCTCCCAGTGTAAGCAAATCTTATGTTCCATTGGTAGGAATGTACAAGCAAGGCTGGGAAAAATCTCCTTGTGAAGAATGAGAGTGGTATATCCTCCAGTAATTATTCACTCAGACCCTTGTTCCTGAAAGTCTTTCTTTCCAAATTTCCCTCAAAGAATCTAGCAAAGAATTGGATATAATTTTGAACAATATGCTTTAAGGTTGTTTAAGGAGACTGTGAATGAAAAGAAATAATCCCACAGTACATATTTACATTTTATAAGCTTAGTGAAAAATGTACCTTCTCCTGTCCCATTTCAGAACTACAGTCTGATTTGAAGTTACTCTTTCTGTATTAGAGTAAAATATGTGTTGACCATCCATAATGTGTAAAAGGCCTCAGGGCATGTAGCAGGCAAAGTTGTACCTCTGCCTGGGGCTACATGTGATTGTGGACAAAACACTGAATCCTTGTCAGAGGACACAGATCCTTGGCTGACCTTTGTTACTTGGGGCAATAGGACCCAGGCTGGGCTTTATTGCCCAGTTTCTTCAATTACAAATGCAGGTGCAGACATATGCTGTGTAAAAAAATCTCAGGGCTGTGGTGATAACCAAGCATGAAAATATATATAAAATCATTTCTTAAATTGCTTTAAGGAGTCAGGGTGCAGCATCCCCCAAATAAAGCCTATAGGGGCATTTAGGATTAGGCAAACAAATGTGCAGGTAGTAAATACCATAGTAAACTTTGTAAAAAGAGTGATTAATATGCACCGTAGCAATCAGAGAAAGCTACTTGAAGCAGGTGAGCTTTAAGATGGATTGAAAAGTTACAATTTTCCAATTTTACCTTGTAATTCAATGTCAGGCTTCTGGTGAAGTCACTCTTTAGCTTCATTTAACTTGCTCACTTTGCCTTCTTTCTTGGTCTTTATCTTTTAAAATTCCAGGTGTACAGCTTCCCTGGTGGCGCAGTGGTTGAGAGTCCGCCTGCCGATGCAGGGGACACGGGTCCGTGCTCCGGTCCGGGAAGATCCCACATGCCGCGGAGAGGCTGGGCCCGTGAGCCATGGCTGCTGAGCCTGCGCGTCCGGAGCCTGTGC
>NC_041232.1:52360761-52383253 GCF_002837175.3 Physeter macrocephalus | reverse complement strand
AAAAAAAAAAAAAAAAAAAAAAAAAAAAAAAAAAAAATTCCAGGTGTACATTACGTTCTATTTTAAAATTAATTTAGACAAGAAGATCCTATTTGTTCTTTTACTTACGTCTCATATTTCTTTTTTTTCCTAAACAGTCTTGAATTTTCTTTATTTTTCTCCTCTTCAACTGGGTTTCTGAGATCCTGCAAATTCAAGGATTTACCACCTACCACACTTTCCCTGAGAAATTCTGCGAGGAGTCTTGGACTATATAAGAACTGTCTACCTCTGGCAGCCATTTTGAACTTCATGCTTCCCTCATTAATGTCTCGAAATGTAGCTGATTGCCTCTGTGACCCCTTAATTAAAGACAATTAAAAGTTGCTGGGTTACCATGGGGATGACTGATTACCCAGCGGAGTTCACATTTGAGAAGATGAACCCTCAACAGTACTCTTGCATGAAAAACAAGGACTTAGCCCTCAGGCCCTATTATTTCATTCCCACAATATTAGGAAGTTACCTAAGCTCTTATTAAGGTTGGAACTCCAGCCCCTTTTTGAATAGAGTTATCCTGCAAAACAATTTCTCAAGTGTCTCTTTATTCCCCTTTCTCAGGCCCCTTCTTTAATCTGCTACCACAGAATGGTAGAGATAAAAATGTACTTAAAAAGCTAAACAAGTTAAGAAAGTTAACTAACTAGATACCATTGGAGTCTGTTGCATAACCTAGATTCAGGGAGGGAGCCTTCCAGACTGTTCCCCATTCCCTTGATCCCAGACCAGTTTTTATTAAGTTGTGAGCAGAAGAGTATGCACTGTCCCTGACTCTTTGCTGCAGTCCTGGGTTGACAAAGGCAGGCACAAACTGCTCTCTGATTGCTATTTCTCCCCATTGTCTAGTTATTTTTTCCTGGACCACTACCTTTTTTTTTTTTTTAAATTAACAACAGAAAGAAGAAGGAAAAGCCAAAAAGTTAATTTTTCCATTTAGTCTGATATTTTAGAATACCATTAACTGACCTGATCCTTCCCCCTAGTTTCTATTTATTTTTTCTTATTTTGTGTTAGTGAACTCCCTAATCCTGTGCTTGCTTGGATATCCTTCAAGATTTCTGTGGAAGACAATCTTCCTTAAAATGTCAAGGTTATCTCAGAAATCAATAATCCTTATACACAGTAGCCTCAATTCCTACCTGGATGGCCTTGTCAGTGCCATCTGACAGGCTGGGTTTTCTGCCCCCTACAGCTGCTTCTGTCCAATGAGTGGCTGTTCCACCCCTCAATCTGGTTCTCATCCACTCCCAGCATATGGAACCCCTGAAGGAGAATTTTAACATACCCAGACCCCTCCCAAAAGGTTTTGCCTTCATTAAGTTACTCAAAAGATGTTTAACTGCTTTTGCCTCAAAAGGCTAATCAAGCTCCTCTCGTGTCTATGTATAAAAACTCACAACTTTTTCACATTTATTTGACATGTCATCCAAGATGTTTGTCCTCACTAATTTCAGTGGATTCTACCTTCAGGAGTTCAGTGAATTCTATCCTCCAGAGTCCCAGGAGTTCTAGGTAGTTTCTTATTATGATCATGGTTTTCTAGACCATTAATTGACCAGTGTGTCTTCTTAATTATAATATTTGTCTTCCACTCCTGCAGCATGAGTTCCCATGTTTAGGACAGAAATCAATCTTTCTAGAGGCTCCTAGGCCTAGCATTGGGATCAGAGGAAGATCAGTACACATAGAGAAAGATCTTATATTATCTAAACTGACTCCATGCAATATTTCATTTGGTAAATTAAATGACAGAATAAATCACTTTTTAATAAACCTCACCCTCTTCAGTAGTTATGACTGTTTGTTTTTTCATTTTTGATTAGAATTTTGAATTTCTGTTTAATCCCAATCACTCATACCATCTAAAATGCCTGGTTTGAAGGGGTGAGAATGGTAACCCACAAATGTACTCAACCCAAGGGAAATAATAGAACAATGCATTCCCTATGTTTCTTCCAATTCTTCCTACCACTGTGTAAGTTCTTCAGAAAAAAAACACACTGCATTTGGATTCTAAAAAAAATGTGATTACTATTACAGTGAGCTTCTTTAATGCACCCTGCATGTAACGCCCCAGCAATCCTTGACTGATTTGCTACCTTCAGAATAAAATAATCTTAATAGTTTTTAAAGCCAATAAGCAGAAACTAATTTCGAGAGCCTGCTTTGTGCACGTTAGATCCTGACCATGGCACTTAGTATTTTCCACAGATAATTGAAGCATAATAGGTGTGAAAGGCTGACAATTTGGACTTTGTAGGTGGTGAGGAAAGGGTCACTGGTGAGGCCACCTATCCTTTGTTCGTGTGCAGCACAGCCATGTTTCAAGTAGTCCTGGGGTAAGGTTCCCTCGCACTGTGCTCTCAGCAGGACGCTAGCCTGACCTGTAGAGACCACCTCGGAGAGCATGTGTAGTTCACTTTCCGCGACCGGCTCCGTCCTTGATCTCCTTGCTGTAACTGACATCAAGGTGACCAATTAGTGGGTACCATGATGGTGTTTTCTGTGATGTTCGAAGGGCGCAGAGGTCACGGAGATTCAAGCCTTGCTCACTCCCGGGAGGCTGCACAAAGCCATGTCTCTGAAGTCTGACTTCAACACAGCATCCCACAAATGAAGGTATGGCTCCTTTTTTGAACTTGACCAGGAACCTGCTTGCAGAGCAGGGGACTGAAGTGCAGCTGCTCCAGCAATTTTGAATAGTAAAGACATTTGCTGATTGCCAAAACTGAGCTTTACCCTGTGACAAGGTAAACCGGGTCATTCTCAAGGGGAGATGAAGGCAAGACAACCAGGAAAGAAAAGACAGCTTTCAAGGTTTTAGGGACTGGGGGACTAAAACTCTACGGTAAGTGAATAGGCACATACCATTGTTTTCTTTCAACTTCCTATTCCACTAAACATTTTGCCAATAACTGTTTTACATCATGGATAACAGTTATGGAACCTTATTTTATGTCTCTTTAAAATTTGCAAAGTGTTTTGCCATTCTAGCAACCTTGGTGAGTTAAGGAGATTAATTGTCTGCAAGTATCTGATGAAGCAAAACGAGACTGTTAGAAGCCCGTAGTCCTATGTATTCTTTGCTTTGGTTAGTTGTAAAGAGGACAGGGCCAATCCAGTGAGTTCAGGATGAGGAGATGGATGATCCTGATTGGGTGGACAAGGTACCAGTAAGGCAGGTAGCCCTGAGAGAATCAGGCAGGAGGCTGCTCTGATGATCAGAGTCTTGCATACAGAAGATCAGAGACCTTCAGCTCATACAAGTCAAGGAGCAGTCCAAAGGTGAATGTTTAACCTGTAAACAGACTATTTCTGAGATCTGTTTTATCCTACTGGGATGTGGTTCTGGTAGGATTGACAGATTTAGCAAATAAAAATATAGGCCATCAGTTAAGTTTGAATGTCAGACAACAAAAAATTTAGTATGCCCCAAATATTGCATGAGACATATATATGTACATATATACATATATATATATTTTTTTCTTTACCTGAAATGCAAATTTAGTTTGGTGTCCTGTATTTTAGGCCCACACTGGGGTAGGTGCCAGAGCTGGAAGGGTTCTGGCACCAACCAATAAAAGTGTCAGTCAATGGTGGAGAGTGAGTGGAAACCAGGATCTGGATAAATGGAGACTCTGAAACTTCCAACTCTGCTTAATCACACAGTATTTTATTTTTCGCTTATTCTGTTTTCTTCCTAGTAAAAAGTGTATAGGAAAATACAACCAAACTAGTATTGATATGGAAGCCACTTGACTTCATAGGTGGTCCAAGCAGTTTACAGAATCTTTCTACTTCCTGTTTACTTCACTTCTTCCTCTCAGGTCCAGAGCCCTCATAGTTCCTTTGGCTCCCACTCCCTCAAACATGTTTCGGGCATTCCTCTCCATACGCGCGTGCACACACACACACGCACACACACACACACACACACGCACACACACTTTTGAAATCTGCTCAGTGTTCCCTATAATGTGGCTGAAGCAAATTCTGTAGACTAGACTAAGTTGTGCTCTCTTAACGGATGATGATAGTTTAAATTGCCAACGCACAGGAATGAGGCCACCCAGAGGCTGATCTTGAAGTGATGGGCAAAGTGTAAATCACTAGTAGCCAGTGAGATGTTGCTTTCAGATTAGGGAGCCTTTCATTGTTTCTCAAATCAGGCCATATTGGATACTGCTTGGAAGCAGGGATGGCTCTGCCATCCTTGGAAGGCTCTGCCTTCAGGAAATAGGAAAATCTTTGGAATCTGGAATTAAATTTAGGCTAACTTCCAAACAGGAGTTTCTGTTTTCCTAAAGATATAACACATAGCCACATTACTCTGATCCTTTGACCTGCTTTATAAGCTCTTGTCTCACACATTTTCTCAAATTCTGTTACTGCCTATCCAGATGGCAATATTACAAATAGCTGTCTCCACCCACCCCTAAAAAAAAAAGGAAAGAAGGACAGAGAGAAAAGAAACATTTTACTGGTATGGACCCCAAAGGGACAACACACTTGAATATAGTTATAATATAAAAATAACTCCATGATTTTCTGATGAGAAAGGCTACAAAATGTGCAAATGCCAAGTGTCATTATAATCACAGAGTTCATTTGCTAAAGAAGCTCATAATTTCTCAGACATTTACCACAGCTCTCTCTGCCCCCATGGAGATGAGTTATAATCAGATGCAACCACAGGCCAATGTCTCTGAGCCAAACTCAAAGGGACGCTCCATTAAAAACTACTAACATTATTCATTTGTCTTTATTTTGTGTAGTGATTATATCTGGGGAGCGAGACACCAGACCAAAACATCACGTTACTCTTTGAGGCAGGGCTGCTGCCGCATTTTAATCTAACAGCCCACTGCTGCTATGATTGGCATTTGTGTGAGGAAAGAAGAATAACTGTTTACAGCTGAAAATCTTGTCCTTACCCCTCTTGGCTATTTACCCTTTCTTTTTTCTCTCCATTTCTTACTGTTCGTCTTCTCTTCCTGTGTCTTTCTCCCCTACCTTATTCTCCCTCTCCTCCCAGTTCCCTCTTCCCTCCTTCTCTTCCCTTTCTCCTCCCTTCACCCTTTCCTTCAGGGTGCTAGTGCTGTGGCCTCATCCGTAATGCCAGGGGACTGTCCTTTAACTGACAACTGAATTGCTCATGTGAGTTTCCAGGGCTCCAGTTTATTTTCAGTCTGGGTTGTTTTGGGTAGGATTTCAAACTGTATTTACAAAAAGGAGGAAAATGAGCCCATTAATCTCCTTTGCTTTCTCATTCCAGCTTTCTCTCTTTCTTCGAAGTTTTCTATTTTTCCCTTTCTCTGAAATAGACTTTGAAAATACACTTTGGTACCAATAAAATTAATCTGATCAAGTTGTGTCAATTGGAATCCTAAGATGTGCAGAGTCCAATTATCACCCCTATCCCTGTTAGGAGACCACTCTGGCATTTCTCTTACAGGTGAGGACCTCTGGGAAGATGAGAGGGGAACTTTTCAGGGACAGCCCTTGGAGAGGTAGACCTCTACCCTAGCTAGTTCTACCGCTATGTTTCTGTGACTTCATATTTTGCCTTCCCCCTTGTCACTAGATCTCTTTCACTAATTCAAAGGTTCCATTCCTTTATAACCAATTTTCTCCTTGCTTTTAGATCATTTCCATCAGTCTCAAGACACATGATATGTGATAATCTTAAAAGAAAACAAACAGAGCAACAACAACAAAACGAGGCTTCTGTTTACCCACTAACCACCTTAGCTATAGTCCTATTTCTCTTCCCCCTTCTGAAAGCATTGTCTGTATTGCCACTTTTATGTCCTTTATGCATGCACTTTTATGGTATTCTAAGTAGATAGTCATCCAACACACCCAAAACTATTCTTGTCAAAGTTGCAGACGACTGTCAAGTTGCTAAGTCCCAAGGTCAATACTTAAGCCTTTGACTATCTGTAGAAATGTGGTACAGGGTGGACAACTGTAGACTGATGACATAAGGAATAAAACTTTTCTTGGGAAAGAAGATTTGATTCAACAATAATTTGTCAGCACTTGTGGCATGAGGTGATTTGATGACATCAGAGCCGCAGATCATAAAGTTGAAAGAATCAGAAGCTAAAAGAACCATTTATCTGACATTACAATGGGATATTAGAGATACAATGTGGAGAAGTGGCATTAGAAACATTTTATAATACTAATGATGGCATCAAGATGGCATCATTATATTGGTGATGGTTGAACATGGTCACAGAAGTGATGGTAGAATTGGATTGTGGATACTGGTGATCTGCCTACAGCAATTTTACAATTATTTTATATATGCTTTTCAAATAGTATATATGACCTATTTCTTATTCAAAGCTGACTGAATAACATATAAACCCACTTCTTGCAAAATCAGGTATTGGCACATGGAGAATGTGGCTTGCAGGGCTGCTGGATTGTGAAGTGTGTTGCCCCACGGGGATGGTTCTAGGCTGCAAAACTCTGTCATCTCTCTGCTCTTTGCTTCCTCTCCACCACTCTTATCAGGCTGTCACTTCATGTTGTCATCTTTCCTACTGCTTCTAATATGCTGTGAACTGAGAAAACAAAAACAAGTGTGCTGAAATTGTATCTAAAATAAGACCAGAGAGGGTCTGAGTGAAGACCATGAGAATGACATGAGAAATTTTGCATATTTAAGACCTCTAACTTTCTCAGTCTGTCTCACTAGAATCACACCCCCTTCCTCATTTATGTCTTGTGTACCTTCATGCCTAGGTGTTCCTGTCCCACTCAGTATCGTATAACTGACTGGATATCCAGTATTTAGATTCCCTCCTAACTATTAATTTCCCCTGAGTCCTACAACCCAGTTATTCTCCCATCCTCTCAGGTACTATTGTTTTAAATATCTCCAATGTATTGGTACTTAGCATAGAACTCCTTATGTCTTTATCTTTATCTAAATCTATACAGTCCCCCCCCCACCAGTAATTCATGGGATCCTTGAGGTCAGAGACAAGTTGTCTTTCATTTGTTTGACTTTATTTATTCTAGGTATTTATATCTACCTGGTTCCAAAAAAGATTTTAAGTGACTAACAAAATTACACAAGATAAATGGATAAAGAAGTGAAAAATTAAGAAATGAAATCTTAGTAGAAAATAAGATGAATTCAAGGATGATATTAATGCACACATATGTTTTCTGTGATGTTCTCTACAGCACTTTAGATGGATTGTTGTGTGTCTTATCTTTCTAACAATGAACCCCAAAATAGAATCATGATCAAGTACTTAATTTGTAGTAGATATAACATAGACAAACAAATAACCAAACAAACATAAAGTCCAGTTACTCAAGAAAAGCCTACTTGTTGGAAAAAATGTTTCCAGGGGTCTTTATAATCCTGAGGCTGTGTCAAGTAGTAAACAAAGATTTTAATTTATTATGTAGCATCTACACAAAAAATATGAGCAAAAGAGTTTCATCTGGCAATTTGGTATAATGTCCAACAGCTCAGACTGAGGCCGCATGATCAGGAATTATGTTTTCTACATTGTTACACTCACATTGATTCAAACCATTGATACAAACAATATTCAAAGGACAAACAAGCTGCCTTCTACCCCTGGAAGAAGCCAGTACCAATTGAACATACACATACAGACACCCTGAAAATGTTCATTTTAGATTTGTGTGCTTTTTATTTGGCTGAGAGTAAATGGGACATTTCTAATGAGTGCTCACCATTTTGGCAGACAGGCTACGCAGAGATGATATGAACTGCTAACCACCAGGGACAATGTTTTCCCAGATGTGACTCTATCTTATGCTACAAAGCATTGTAAATGTCAAACCCCTGGTTGATATGCAATTCTCCATTTACCATACACAAAGCCTGCTGGAGAACAAAAGGGGCCAGATAGAGATGTGTAAATCATTATAATGGGACCAACAGATCAACAACATCACCCCCTAGAAATAAGATGGCCTGAGGTCATGCTTCTTAGATCAGTAGCCCCTTTTCAAATTGTCCTTTTTTTTGTTTGTCCTGTTTTTCAAGAGGCACCATGGGCTTTTTGTAATTAAAGTTGTATTGATTTTGTATTTTTAAAAAAGCATTATAAAAAGACTAGCATGAACCAGAACAAAGGCAGATAATGGATGTTAAACAAGAGGAAAGGTAACAGTCCAGAAATGTGCTCATAATAATTCTCATATACCTGCTCCCTAAAGTTGATTCAGATACCATTTTTTTCAAATGCCAGCCTATGTACCAACAGTTTCCAATTCTAGTCAGTGACTTACATTTACTATAGCAATTATGATTATAGGCTTTCTGTCTGCAAAATCATTAATGCATCTTAAGGAAATATTTGTTCCAGGATCACAAATATAGTGGTTGAGGCCTAGGGCATGATGACAGAAGGACACTTTAGAACTTCAGGAATCTCATTCATTTTAGCACCACTGCACAACCACAGAATGGTCAGGCTGATATATCCTCAGGAAGCATATTCAGATAATGATTAATTTTGCCATAAAAGCAACAAATGTAATTGGGATCACTTAAGAGGAAAAACCTGACCACTTCTGTAGCTCTGTTCACAGTGTCTAGTACACCTCTTGAGTACTTTTTGAATATTAATTATAGGGTGTACTGAAAATTCCCTAAGTACATAGAAAATAGTCACTTAGAAAATAGTCATCAGAATGGATGTATCAGAAATTTCCCCAACTCCAAACCCCTGAAAATGTCTCCTCGGTTACATCTGCAGTTCTGCTTAGGATATTTCACTGGTCTGCTCAATCTACTGTGTGTTGTCTGCCATGTTCTTTCTGCTTTTCTTAGTGTGTCTCACCTGAGTTATGTTGCATGTTTGAAGAAGACTTAAGAGCTTTACTCTTGCCAACAATGACAACACCATTGTGATGGTAGGGCTAGCCCCTGCCACTTCCAAAGTCACTAAATTGTACAGTTCTTCATCTGGACTACTTTTCAAGAGAATGAAGAGATTGTCCTTCTCTGCCACACTTTACCAACATTTCTCATTTTGACCCCCACAGGATTGCTGGTTCCTCATGTGACATCAATAACTTTATTGGCTGCCCTCAGGCCTCAGGTCATGGAGCTAAACCAAGTTCAGAGTCATGCTGCCCTGTTTTCCCTTTCCCCTGCTCCTTTATTGCAATCCCTTCCCTTACTCCTCAGGGGCCCATGTGCAAATTCTCTCCCTGTTTCAGACAAAACCTAAATCCTTTTGCAAATCAATTCAGATAAATGAATTGTTGTTATTTGAATCTCAGTATGTGTAGGAGATTGAAACTAAAGAGAAAATAAGGTGTTAGATTAGCAGTGGTTTCCATATAGCTATTTGTTGCTTACCAGCTAGCATGCATAATGAGGATTTGACTAAGACAATCAGGTGGATACCTGGAATAGTTAAATGAAAGTGATTGATTTTATACTTGTGAAAATTACAAAGGAAAATGTTACCTTTAGAGTCAGGAAACCTATGATCTAGCTGTAGCTCTGTTACTAACTGGGAAACATCATTTAATTTTCTGGGAATGAGTTTATTCTTTCTATTAAATGTAGGGAAGTTTAATCTCTAAGTCAGTTCCAACTTTCTCCTCCTAGGTGAATGAACTTCTATTCTGGTTCTTTGGTACCAAGTAAGGACGTATTTTCTAGATGTATCTTTGAAATTTTGCTAGGTCCTTATGGGGGGTCCATAAGCAATCACTAAATCAATATTTAAGGAATATCTGTTTTAAACAAGACCTTATGTAAAACACCATGAAATATCCAAAGGCATGGTCTTCTCTGTAAAGGGATTTTAAGAGATAAAAAAGTTGTGAATGTAAATGAAGTTAACATATGATTTCTGAAACCAAATGTGAGGCGCACAGTCACCTGTACTCAGATGTGATGTGTCAGGAGAGTTTCCGGGATCTGAAATGAGACGCAATAGGATTCTGGGTAGAGGGAGAGAATGAGCACATATATTTGTTGGAAAATATCAATAGAACACGTTTGTGGTTTGTTAACTGGAGGCGACTTTTTTAAGAGAAGTGAGTGCCGTTGGCTTGTGACAACCATGGAATTCCAAGGGGGGACATTTGGAATTTATCCCATTCCACCTAATGAGCAATTGGAGGTTTCTTCTTTTACCAGAGAGCGTGAACAAGTGTATTCTCAAGATAAAGATTTTTCTGTGAAGATAGAATGTTGATTCTTTATTAACCTTTAAAATCTGAGGTAAAGCTGAAAAAAAATCTGACTTAAAAAATAAAGGAATGGCATCACCAGAATATTTTTAAAACATCTGTGAATGTCTGTAGTTTGAAAAAGCTCATGGGGGACATCTTCTCGGGAAGGGAGAGATGAAGAAACAAACATGAATATAAACTCTACATTTGGTTTGTGCCTTGAAGCCATTGGCATTAATTAAGATTCTATGGCTTCCAAACAATTATGGCATAATTAAAGTAAGATTCTTTCTACAGTAAAACGATAAGAAATGACTTTTAGAAACCATAGGAACCATTAAAACAGCACATCAGTATCAAAATGAGCAATATTTACTAGTATTAGCACTATTAAAATGCCTTTTGAAGACAAACTTGGGCAATTATTACTCAGAAAAACTCACATTTGGAGATATAGAGCAGTGATAATTAAATCCCACACTCTATATATCTCTTTTTTGTGTTTGACAGAAGAGTCTTTAAGAGAATCTATTTTAATGGTACTGAATTAATAAGAAATTCAAACAGAGAAAGGCCACTTAGCAGGAGGTTAGTATTCAAGGAGATACAACTGTCATTATTGTTATTATTATTACTCTTTTGGAGGTGCTAAAGCTCCATTTGTGGGATTGGTACACACCCAAACAAGTTCAGCCTCTGGTTCATAAACTTTCTCTAATGGGTATAGCATACCCTTAATTAAAATTGACAATGTGCAGCTAAGCTGGATGATTATGCAGGTCTAATAGATGGAGTACTTGAGACTTGGGTCATTGGTTTGAACCAAATGGTGAGCCTGTGTCCAGCTGATCAAAAGCATCTGCAAAATAAAGTCAGGGCTTTCAGTGAATTTTGAAGTTTTGAATGCTGGACAGACAAACTCATCATTCTGATTAAAGACAAATTTAATAGAGATCAAGCATAGTTTACTTTCTTTCTTGTTCATGCGAATTTGGACACATGCACAGGAGGCATATATGCTGGGGTAGGGAGTAATCATAGTGAGAAATAAAAGAGAGACAGTCAGTAGTCAATTCCTTTCACTCTGTTGGAAAATATGATTAAATCATGGTGGCCTTTAGGAGACACTGACTTAAGAAAGAAATAACTCAAATGCCCTCAAACACTATTTCCACCATTTTTTAAAAGACCATGCATAGTGGGGATGTTTCTGAAAGAGGAAATGAATGAATTTCCTCTAAAAATATTAATGTCTCAAAATGTCTTATATGTGAAACATATAAGATATGAGAAGAAACGATGAGAAGGGACCAATGTCATTCTTAAAAAAATGTACATGGAAGTAATGAGATAAGATAACACATAAACTACTTTCAGTGTCAAGTGGTGAAGTTTGTGCTTAAACTTTTCTTATTTTTAATTTTTTTTTATTCTGAATTAACCAGTCCAAACCATTATGTATACAATTACAATTTCCATTATGCTATGCAACATGAGAAAGAAAATGTATTTCTAGAACCTCTTTCTATAGTTTTGAAGAGAAATAGGAACTTTTCAACTAAGACCCCCAAAGTTATAACTCTGGTAGATTTTATGTAATTGCTTTCAGCACTTTAAATGTTGTTAACAGTTATCAAAAAGATGACTAGGTTGTAGAGGAAGCAGTCTTAGATTTCAAGAGGAAAGAATCCAAGTCAAGGAGGTGTTGTGCCTCATCCTCAGTACTCAGTCAGGATGGCTGGGGAGGGGTCAGGGCATAGCAGGTGGGATAGGCAAGTGGGGTGCCCTCACTGGTTCATCCTTAGCATACCACCTGCATGTGTGTTTTTCTGCTTAGATCATGTCAAAGATAAATAAAGCCTGACACTAGTTAAAGTGGTGAGGGCAAATTTTAATCAGTAATACTGTAATAGGGAGAAAGATCCTATATGATTTGCTCATCTTCAGATTGGACAGAGGTAATTGGATGGTCTAAAGAGGGGATAGGGAAGGGCTGAACCTGGGCTCCCTGTAATGAGGGAGGCGAAACGTTACAAAAAAGCAGGAAGCGGGGTTGGTGCATGTGAAACCCATCTGGATTTTCAAACTGGCGCTTATTCAAGTTAGGCTCCTGCCCTCCCACAGAGGCTGGAGACTGAGCCCTATCTTCAGATGTTGGCTGAAAATAACAGTAAATTCTTTTGGCAGCCTTGAGTTTTCTCAGGAAAGCACTTTAAGTGGCAGGGGGATCTTGAGTTATCCTAGGGATGTGGCCTTGAGCTGTTAGGAGCTATGTTAGTGTTTGTTCAAGTCTTTGTAGGCCAAGCTTGAGGCCTCGTTGAGAAAAGGGTTTGGAGGAGCTTGGGTAGAGTTTGGTCCAGGAGAGAATTTGTCAATCACAAGTTCCTAGGAGGAAGAGGCATATCTATGGAGTTGTTTGTGTGTGGTGCTTAGGCACATCCCTTGAATACTTGCAGGAGCCCCAGGCATTGCACCATGTCTGGCTCTATATGCAGACATAACTTATATTATTGTACTTCACTTTACTGTGCTTCACGGATATTGCAATTTTTACAAATTAAAGTTTGGTGGCAATTGTGCATCATTAGATGATGGTTAACGTTCTTTTTTTTTCTTTTTTTGCAATCAGGTATTTTTGAATAAAAGTATGTACATTGTTTTCAGATATAATGGTATTGCACACTTAACAGACTACAGGAAAATGTAAACAAAACTTTTATATGCACGGGAAAACCAAAAAAACATTGTGTGACTCAATTTATTGCAGTATTTTCTTTACTGCAGTTATATGGAACTGAACCCACAATGTCTCTGAGATATGCCTGTAAAATGAACCATATTTTTACACAGAACTATCACTACTACTGGTGGTGGAGTGAAGAAAACCCATTCCTTGATCTGAAATTATTCAGTTTATTTTGGGGGGAAAGGTACCTGAAAGAAATGGAGAGCAATGAAGATGGGGTAGAAGCCCTTGTCCATCCACTTGGACTCTCTCCTTCACCGAGCCTCAATGAAAACCCTTCTCACCATGTATCTTGCCTATTGTCTTATTTGCATTTAGCCTTGCCTTTTCCATATCCTGGAATTCTTTATTTTCTACTCTCTTCTTGTCCATTTCATCCTACTGGGAAGTTTTGCTTTCTTGAAGTTTCTGTAGCACTTCGAATTCATACGTCACAACTAAGCATCTTAGTCAAACATTTGCCTTGTTTGCCTTCAATTTCTTTTGTGTCTGTCAGCTCATCTCCCTGATGAGGTTAAAATCTCATTTATGGTAGAGTTTCTTTTATAATTCCCTTGTATTGGGCATTCAATGTTTATGACTGACAGCGTGTCACTGACTAAATACTTTTGCAGAATAATTGCAAATAAAGAGTATCAATTAGGTTATGCTAGGCTATGCTGAAACAGCAAACAGATCCCTAAGTGTTAAAGACTAAAAATTATAGGGGCTTCCTTGGTGGTGCAGTGGTTAAGAATCCACCTGACAACGCAGGGGACATGGTTTCGATTCCTGGTCCGAGAAGATCCCACATGTCATGGAGCAACTAAGCCCGTGTGCCACAACTACTGAGCATGCATGCCACAACTAGTGAAGCTCATGCACCTACAGCCCGTGCTCCGCAGCAAGAAAAGCCACTGCAATGAGAAGCCCACGCACCACAAAGAAGAGTAGCCCTCGCTCGCCGCTACTAGAGAAAGCCTGCGCACAGTAACGAAGACCCAGCACAGCCAAAAGTAAATAAATGAATAAATTTATTTTTAAAAAAATTGCAAAGATGTATTCTTCACTCACCCAAGGTTTCTGGCACATTCTGCTGTCCCTAGGGCAGCTGTCCTCTAGGATTAGCTCCGCTTTGCACTCTCTCCAGGACCACTGAGGCAGGGGAAAGAACTACACAGTAGAGTCTCACAAAAGCAAACATATATTTCTGTCACTACTGCTTATATTTCATTGGTCAAGACAAGTCACTGGGACATGCCAAGACCTAGGGTTAGGGAGTGGCTGAACCCTTGAAAACTCAGGAAAAAGAGAACCAGAAATATTGAGAAGCAGCTGTAATATTTATATTGGTAAGAACCACTATCAGACCCCAAGTAGCAGAAAAAGCACAATACTCTATAAAGAGCACTAAAAACCAGGAAAACTGATGAAAATATACCAGAGAAAGAACTCAGAGACAAAAATATACATCATCTGATTTCAGAAAGCACAGTTGAGGAATAATATTTTTAGTACAAATGTTTTATTTCTATTTTAGAAAGCAAAATCAAATGGATTATTACATTGAGGGTGAATCAAAAATGGGGGAAGACATATCAAAGATATGAATAAAAAGCTAAAAAACGTGTTAACAAATGAAGTAAGTGTGACATTTGATAAAAAGCAAGGCTGGTTGCAAATTAAATTCATGGAAAAAAAAAAGGCAGGCTTTATGTGGAAAAGCAAAGTTAAAAAAATGGCTAATTAGATGGTAACATAGACTTGGGATGAGCAGCATCTGACAAGGAAAGATAAGCAAACACCTTGAATTATTGAGTGTATACAAATCAGCATGTCTCCACTCATTCCTGTCAAGGTTACCAGGAGCCAGACAAAGAGATGAATGACACACACCTTCAATATTTAGGCCAATTCTCCACTCTGGCTGGAGGTGATTGGGTTGCCCAGATAAAGTATTTAATGTTTATCCCCAGGCAATGGGTCAGATAGCAAATTATCTCACTTGGTCGCTAAAGAAAGAGAGAGGGAGAGAGACACCATGAAATTGCCAGCTTTGTTATCCAAACATCTGAATTCTGATCCCTCACCATTAGCTTGATTGAACACTTTTCTCTTTTAAATATTAAATACATTTCTATATATGTAAATTTGGCCTGAAAGAATATCTGGAGAGGAGTGAAGATCATTCTGTTAGGCTATTGTGTCACAATATATTGTCCCTGAAATAGCTTACATATAGAGTATTAAAAACAGAAGTGTGTATCCCTAGGAAACAAACTTGACAAAGTGATTAATCTAAACATACAGACTATTTCTATGGCCAAGTCAGTCATGAATGGTGTTGCTAATAGGTCACCAAATTGTGGAATAAAAACGAATGAGGGGCTTCCCTGGTGGCGCAGTGGTTGGGAGTCCACCTGCGATGCAGGGGACGTGGGTTCGTGACCCGGTCCAGGAGGATCCCACATGCCGTGGAGTGGCTGGGCCTGTGAGCCATGGCTGCTGGGCCTGCGCGTCTGGAGCCTGCGCTCCTCAACGGGAGAGTCCACGGCAGTGAGAGGCCAGCATACCTCAAAAAAAAAAAACCAAAAACACAAAAATAAACAAAACGAATGAGACTTTAGGATATTTCAAAACATACAGATTTTTGGCACCATTTAAGCTAATCATCCCAGTTGTTGCCTGCATTCCCCCTCGTCTTTTTAACCAGATATGTTGGTTTCCACTTTGTAGAAAGTGGGTTTGCCTAATAATGTTTGACTGTCTTGATAAAATTATGTTCTTCCACATTTTTGTCTTCCTCTGCTTAGAGCCATAACAATTTATTGTGTTTGGATACTAATCATAGCTTCCTTTGAATTTAAGGGTATTTTGTGATAGTTTGTTTTAGTGAATGGCTCTTTCTCAATGGAGCAGAAAAACCTGGTTTGTAAGATGCATGTTTTCTTCATGTTTGTGCCCTACCCCAGATACAGTACCTAACACAATGCCTTCTACATCATAGGCACTCCATAAAAGCTGGTTGCAAAAGTTGAAAATTTGAGCTTTTTGTTCAAAAAGCCACATTCTAATATTCTCATATCATATACACACCACCTTCTAACCTCCTTCTCCCCATAAGAGAGATCATTTTCTCCTTCTATGAACACTTGAAGCAACTGTTTTAGGCTCATTTCTAAAATAGAGCCAACAGAGAAACAAATGAGGAAATCTCAGCCCCTGCTCTGTAGGTTGAACAGGAAAGTTTTCACATGCAGAAAAAATTACAAACAGGAAAGATGAAATTTTAAAAGCAGCAAAACGTGTGGTTCATACCATATCACAAACATTATGTAAGGTTACTCAAGGAAGAGCTGAACAGGAAACTAGAATTCTTGCCAGAAAAACCCCCAATTAGAAACTGATCTCAGACACATGTTCATAGTTGAATGTCAATGTCTAGCCACACCCACATATGTCAAAAATAACATCCGCGATAGTATTCAACAGTGAAGGAAGAAAATAACTTGTTTTGTTAAGATTGTATCTTTAGTAGTGGCATCGAGAGAAGAAAGCAGAGGTTTGTTCCTTAATTTCATGTGCTACTTCATGCCACATGGTTGCTTATAACTAGTTTTTGCCAGGAATTCAGACTCTAAATGATATGTAAATGTATGCAAATGAGCTCAAGAAATCTCTACTATGGCCAAGAAGGCTAGAGAAGGAAAATTGTTAGAAACAGTTATCACAGTCTAAACCACATATACTATATCAGTTGAATCTTCTTCCATGATGTGACCTAGTGAACTGTAAATGGTAGAAGGTCTAAACTTCTGTGATTCATCATCTCAGATCTTTGAAAATAAACATTTTTCACTTTTGCTGTAACTTTTTTTTTTTTTTTTTTTACCATTGTATTTTGTTTGTTTGGCTTATAGACAGTGGAAATTTATTTCTCACAGCTCTGGAGACTGGAAATCCAAAGTCAGGGTGCCAGCCTGGTCCAGTTCCAGTGAAGACCCTCTTTCTAGTCCCAGATTGTTGATTTCTCATCATAGTGTCACATGGCTAACAGAGTGCTAACATTGCATTTTGAGGCAGTATTACCATAGTTTATAGAATACATTTTAGAATGATTGGAATGATAAATATTGTACTCTATGCCCCAAATTTTCTAAAAAATGAACAAAATCTATTTAAATCATAATTTCTCTTTATAATTAGGAAAAAATGCTTGTGCTTACAATAACATATATTTATAAATTAAGTCTGCCTTTCAAGTAGAATAGATAGAGACTGCATTATTTTTCAGATAAAAACAAAATTGTATTTTAAGTAAAATTAATATATGTCTTCCTCTTACAAATGTTTGTCATGTTTTGCATCCCTGTCACTGGCACTGCTTTTAAGACATGTCTATCCTCCTTCCTTGATTGTAGGTGCTTTAAGGTGAAGACTGTGGATTCCCTAAAACACTTTATGCAATGCCATCACCATAGGAGTACTAGGTAAATCCTAGCTGAATGAACTGATCCAAGGTGGACTGTGGCCTTGACTGATAAAGTCCTTGATCTAATTTGGTTTTTCTTCAAACACAAGAAAGCTGAAAACATTGCTTTGAGCTGAAGAACGCCTAGAGCAGAGAAGACAAATTAAAAAATGAAATTATCACCTCCTTCCAGCTGTTTCTTCCTCACCTGTTATGAACCTTGGCTTAGAGAAGAAAAGTTAAATGGAAGCTTTTCTGTGTATAAGGGCTCAGCCATATTATTTTCTCCCTGCAGTTCGTATGCTCAAGTAGAATGGGCAAACTAGTGTCTCACTGAATTGCTCTCTGGCTCTGCATTTGTTTTCTTCCAGGCAGGTTTGCTAATGTGTTTCCAAGTGGCTCTTATGGTAATCCCCCAGTCCGTGGCAGCTGGTTGTAGTCCCACCAGACTTGTCAGGCCTGTTTCCTCTGTGGTCTTCACTTCAGCAGCACAGCTGCCAGTGGCCTCACTGGGTGAGCTGGTGCTCAGACGAGAGATTTGTGGAATCCTGGAGGAAGCCCAGTGGGTGTCTGATGTGTGGTGAAAATGCTCTTGTATCCCAATGACTTTGTGTTGAGCAGGTGCAGAATGTCAGTCTCTGAGTCATCTCCATCTTTCAGCTAAGCTCCAAAGCTTCAGGGATGAAGGCAGTAAAAGGTCACACTGGCTTCAGGAGAGTGAGTGAACATCCCCTTTCCTTTTAGCCAGCCCTTTTGGGTTGTTGCCCCTTGCTCCGTTAAAGTTGCAAGCTTCTCTGTAGTTAGGTTAGTCATGCTATGCCTCAGCCAGCTCCAGGATCCATTCTCATCCTTCATCTACTCCTTGGGTGGTTTTATTTTTTCTTAACCTTGAAACCCCATGAAATAAAGCCTACTTTATTTTGTGTAACTTAATTGTGTAACTTATAATGAATCCAGTTCTGCATGTAAAAATAGCTGGAAGAAAAAAAAATGGAAATAAACAAAACAAAAAACAGCACCTACTTTTTTTCCAATTAGAGCCAACAGTTTACTTGCATCAGAGCACATTCCTGGCAACAGCCAGGCTGTGTTTGTTTTTGATACTATTGTGCCTTGTCATATAATATAACAGCTTTTTATTTTCGACGATATTAACTGTCTGCAGGGAGAAAGAGGCAGAAGACCTCTATAGGACCTGAGAGTCTTATAAATAAATGAGCTTTTTAACCTCTACTGTCGTACAGATATGTTTTCAATAGAATATTAAGACCCTTTGTGACAGGATCTGTCATTTTAAATACAAAAAACACTATGCCCATGGAATAAAAATACTTACTTGGCAGATGAAAAATATTTATGTTACACTTTTACTTCCTGTGGCTGATAGTACAGAAATCTTTGTTGTTCTTCCCTGCCATAACCACAGGGAATAAAGGAGAAGGTAATACATAGCCAAATCATAATTATGTGGGGGCCAGTCCATTGATGGTAAATCTCAGAGCCAGAAGCTTTTAGTGTACCACAACTCTTTAGTCTTGAGTTATCTCCATTGATGAGTGTAACATAGCTGGATTCTTCTGGAAATACTAAGGTTGTCCAGGAAGTTCCAAGTAATCATGAAAATCATAAGGAACATCAGTAGGATTATGACTAAGCTCACTTTGTCTTTTAGAATATTTCTAGATAGGAGCAGAATCCTTCTTACAAAAAGCAGAATACTCCTGAAAAAAGTAATAAACTTCTACTGACTACAGCCTTTGCTGGGTTTGGAATTGTAAACTTTGGGTAATTTGGCCACTACTAAGAACTAGACTTTTTTTTAAATTTTTTTTAACATTTTCATTGGAGTATAATAGCTTTACAATGGTGTGTTAGTTTCTGCTTTATAACAAAGTGAATCATTTATACATATACATAGATCCTCATATCTCTTCCCTCTTGCGTCACCCTCCCTCCCAACCTCCCTATCCCACCCTTGTGGCTGGTCACAAAGCACTGAACTGATCTCCCTGTGCTATGAGACTGCTTCCCACTAGCTATCTATTTTACATTTGGTACTGTATATATGTCCATATATACATTACCACTATCTCACTTTGTCTCAGCTTACCCTTCCCCCTCCCCATGTCCTCAAGCCCATTATCTAGTAGGTCTGTGTCTTTATTACCATTTTGCACCTAGGTTCTTCATGACCATTTTTTATTTTATTTTTTTAGATTCCATACATATGTGTTAGCATACGGTATTTGTTTTTCTCTTTCTGACTTACTTCACTCAATATGACGGACTCTAGGTCCATCCACCTCACTACAAATAACTAAATTTCCTTTCTTTTTATGGCTGAGTAATATTCCATTGTATATATGTGCTATATCTTCTTTATACATTCATCTGTTGATAGACACTTAAGTGGCATCTGTTTCCTTGTTATTGTAAATAGATCTGCAATGAAGTTTTTGGTACATGACTCTTTTTGAATAATATTTTTCTCAGGGTAAATGCCCAGTAGTGGGACTGGTAGGTCGTATGGCAGCTCTATTTTTAGTTTTCTAAGGAACCTCCATAATGTTCTCCACAGTGGCTGTATCAATTTACATTCCCATCAACAGTGCAAGAGGGTTTCCTTTTCTCCACACCCTCTCCAGCATTTATTGTTTCTAGATTTTTTGAAAATGGCCATTCTGACCAGGGTGAGAGGATATCTCATTGTAGTTTTGATTTGCAATTCTCTAACGATTAATGAGGTTAAGCATTCTTTCATGTGTTTGTTGGTAATCTGTATATCTTCTTTGGAGAAATATACATTACCACTATCTCACTTTGTCTCAGCTTACCCTTCCCCCTCCCCATGTCCTCAAGCCCATTATCTAGTAGGTCTGTGTCTTTATTACCATTTTGCACCTAGGTTCTTCATGACCATTTTTTATATACATTCATCTGTTGATAGACACTTAAGTGGCATCTGTTTCCTTGTTATTGTAAATAGATCTGCAATGAAGTTTTTGGTACATGACTCTTTTTGAATAATATTTTTCTCAGGGTAAATGCCCAGTAGTGGGACTGGTAGGTCGTATGGCAGCTCTATTTTTAGTTTTCTAAGGAACCTCCATAATGTTCTCCACAGTGGCTGTATCAATTTACATTCCCATCAACAGTGCAAGAGGGTTTCCTTTTCTCCACACCCTCTCCAGCATTTATTGTTTCTAGATTTTTTGAAAATGGCCATTCTGACCAGGGTGAGAGGATATCTCATTGTAGTTTTGATTTGCAATTCTCTAACGATTAATGAGGTTAAGCATTCTTTCATGTGTTTGTTGGTAATCTGTATATCTTCTTTGGAGAAATGTCTATTTAGGTCTTCTGCCCATTTTCGGGTTAGGTTGTTTGTTTTTTAATATTGAGCTGCATGACCTGCTTGTGAATATTGGAGATGAATCCTTTGTCAGTTGCTTCATTTGCAAATGTTTTTTCCCATTCTGAGGGTTGTCTTTTGGTCTTGTTTATGGTGTCCTTTGCTGTACAAAAGATGACCATTTTTTATTTTATTTTTTTAGATTCCATACATATGTGTTAGCATACGGTATTTGTTTTTCTCTTTCTGACTTACTTCACTCAATATGACGGACTCTAGGTCCATCCACCTCACTACAAATAACTAAATTTCCTTTCTTTTTATGGCTGAGTAATATTCCATTGTATATATGTGCTATATCTTCTTTATACATTCATCTGTTGATAGACACTTAAGTGGCATCTGTTTCCTTGTTATTGTAAATAGATCTGCAATGAAGTTTTTGGTACATGACTCTTTTTGAATAATATTTTTCTCAGGGTAAATGCCCAGTAGTGGGACTGGTAGGTCGTATGGCAGCTCTATTTTTAGTTTTCTAAGGAACCTCCATAATGTTCTCCACAGTGGCTGTATCAATTTACATTCCCATCAACAGTGCAAGAGGGTTTCCTTTTCTCCACACCCTCTCCAGCATTTATTGTTTCTAGATTTTTTGAAAATGGCCATTCTGACCAGGGTGAGAGGATATCTCATTGTAGTTTTGATTTGCAATTCTCTAACGATTAATGAGGTTAAGCATTCTTTCATGTGTTTGTTGGTAATCTGTATATCTTCTTTGGAGAAATGTCTATTTAGGTCTTCTGCCCATTTTCGGGTTAGGTTGTTTGTTTTTTAATATTGAGCTGCATGACCTGCTTGTGAATATTGGAGATGAATCCTTTGTCAGTTGCTTCATTTGCAAATGTTTTTTCCCATTCTGAGGGTTGTCTTTTGGTCTTGTTTATGGTGTCCTTTGCTGTACAAAAGCTTTTAAGTCCAATCCAAGAACATGGTATATCTCTCCATCTATTTGTATCATCTTTAATTTCTTTCATCAGTGTCTTATAATTTTCTGCATACAGGTTTTTTGTCTGCTTAGGTAGGTTATTCCTAGATATTTTATTGTTTTTGTTGCAATGATAAATGGGAGTGTTTTCTTAATTTCACTCTCAGGTTTTTCATCATTAGTGTATCCTGTTCCATTGATCTATATATTTCTGTTTTTGTGCCAGTACAATACTGTCTTGATTATTGTAGCTTTGTAGCTTTACCTAATTCATTGATTAGCTATAGTAGTTTTCTGGTAGCATCTTTCGGATTCTCTGTGTATAGTATCATGTCATCTTGTAGCTAGAACTTCCAATACTATGTTGAATAAGAGTGGTGAGAGTGGGCAATCTTGTTTTTTTCCTGATCTTAGTGGAAATGGTTTTGGTTTTTCACCATTAAGCACGATGTTGGCTGTGGGTTTGTCATATATGGCCTTTATTATGTTGAGGAAAGTTCCCTCTATGTCTACTTTCTGCAGGGTTTTTATCATAAATAGGTGTTGAATTTTGTCAAAAGTTTTCTCTGCGTCTATTGAGATGATCATATGGTTTTTCTCCTTCAGTTAGTTGATATGGTGTATCACGTTGATTGATTTGCATATATTGAATAATACTTGCATCCCTGGGATAAATCCCAGTTGATCATGGTGTATGATCCTTTTAATGTGCTGTTGGATTCT
>NC_041232.1:52357530-52360228 GCF_002837175.3 Physeter macrocephalus | reverse complement strand
ATTCTATTGATTTAAGTCTTCTCCCTTTTTTTCTTGATGAGTCTGGCTAATGGTTTATCAATTTTTTTTATCTTCTCAAAGAACCAGTTTTAGTTTTATTGATCTTTGCTATTGTTTCCTTCATTTATTTTTCATTTATTTCTGATCTCATCTTTATGTTTTCTTTCCTTTTGCTAAATCTGGGGTTTTTTTATTCTTCTTTCTCTAACTGCATTAGGTGCAAGGTTAGGTTGTTTATTCGAGATGTTTACTGTTTCTTAAGGTAGGATTGTATTGTTATAAACTTCCCTCTTAGAACTGCTTTTGCTGCATCCCATAGGTTTTGGGTCATTGTATCTCCATTGTTATTTGTTTCTAAGTATTTTTTGATTTCCCCTTTGATTTCTTCATTGATCACTTCCTTATTAAGTAGTGCGTTGTTTACCCTCCATGTGTTAGGCCTTTTTACAGATTTTTCCTGTAATTGATATCTAGTCTCATAGTGTTGTGGTTGCAAAAGATACTTGATATGATTTCAATATACTTAAATTTTCCAAGGCTAGATTTGTGACCCAGGATATGATCTATCCTGTAGAATGTTCCATGAGCACTTGAGAAAAATGTGTATTTTGTTGTTTTTGGATGGAATGTCCTATAAATATCAATTAAGTCCATTTTGCTTAATGTATCTTTTAAAACTTGTGTTTCCTTATTTGTTTTCATTTTGGGTGATCTGTCCATTGGTGAAAATGGGGTGTTAAAGACCCCTACTATTATTGTGTTACTGTCAATTTCCCCTTTTATGGCTGTTAGTATTTGCCTTATGTATTGAGGTGCTCCTATGTTGGGTGCATAAATATTTACAATTGTTATATCTTCTTCATGGATCGATCCCTTAATCATTATGTAGTGTCCTTCTTTGTCTCTTGTAATAGTCTTTATTTTAGAGTCTATTTTATCTGTTATGAGAAATCCTACTCCAGGTTTCTTCTGATTTCCATTTGCTTGGAATATCTTTTTCCATCCCCTCACTTTCAGTCTGGATGTGTCCCTAGGTCTGCAGTGGGTCTCTTGTAGACAGGATGTATAAGGGTCTTGTTTTTGTATCCATTCATCCAGTCTGTATATTTTGGTGGGAGCATTTAATCCATTTACATTTAAGGTAATTATTGATATGTATGTCCCTATTCCCAATTTCTTAATTGTTTTTGGTTTGTTATTGTAGGTCTTTTCCTTCTCTTGCACTTCCTGCCTAGAGAAGTTCCTTTAGCATTTGTTGTAAAGCTAAGCTGGTTTGGTGGTGCTGAATGCTCTCAGCTTTTCTTGTCTGTAAAGGTTTTAAATTCTCCTACAAATCTGATCTTTGCTGGGTAGAGTAATCTTAGTTGTAGGTTTTTCTCCTTCATCAATTTAAATATGTCCTGTCACTCCCTTCTGGCTTGCAACGTTTCTGCTGAAAGGTCAGCTGTTACCTTTATGGGGATTCCCTTATTTGTTTTTTGTTGTTTTTCCCTTTCTGCTTTTCATATGTTTTCTTTGTACTTAACTTTTGATAGTTTGATTAATATATGTCTTGGCGTGTTTTTCCTTGGGTTTATCCTGTATGGGACTCTCTGTGCTTCCTGGATTGATTAACTATTTCCTTTCCCATATTAGGGAAATTTTCAACTATAATCTCTTTAAATACTTTCTCAGTCCCTTTCTTTTTGTCTTCTTCTTTTGGGACCCCTATAATTCCACTGTTGGTGCATTTAATGTTGTCACAGAGGTCTCTGAGACTGTCCTCAGTTCTTTTCATTCCTTTTTCTTTATTCTGCTCTGCAGTAGTTATTTCCACTATTTTATCTTCCAGGTCACTTATCCGTTCTTCTGCCTCAGTTATTCTGCTATTGATCACATCTAGAGTATTTTTAATTTCATTTATTGTGCTGTTCATCGTTGCTTGCTTCCTCTTTAGTTCTTCTAGATCCTTGTTAAATATTTCTTGCATTTGGTCTATTCTATTTCCAAGATTTTGGATCATCTTTAATATCATTATTCTGAATTCTTTTTCAGGTAGACTGCTTATTTCCTCTTCATTTGTTAGGTCTTGTGAGTTTTTACATTGCTCCTTCATCTGCTCTGTTTTTTTCTCTCTTTTCATTTTGCTTATCTTACTGTGTTAGGGGTCTCCTTTTCGCAGGCTGCAGGTTCATAGTTCCCGTTGGTTTTGGTGTCTGTCCCCAGTGGCTAAGGTTGGTTTAGTGGGTTCAGTATGTTTCCTGGTTGAGGGGATTAGTACCTGTGTTCTGGTGGATGAGGCTGGATCTTGTCTTCTGGTTGGCAGGTCTACGTCTGGTGGTGTGTTTTGTGGTGTCTGGAGGCTTAGTATGATTTTAGGCAGCCCCTCCTCTAATGGATGGGGCTGTGCTCCTCTCTTGTTTGTTGTTTGGCATAGGGTGCACAGCACTGTAGCTTGCTGGTCTTTGAGTGAAGCTGGGTCTTTGTGTTGAGATGGATATGTCTGGGAGATTTTTGCCATTAGGTATTATGTGGAGCTGGGAGGTCTCTTGTGGACCAGTGTCCTGAAGTTGGTTCTCCCACCTCAGAGACACAGCCCTGATGTCTGGCTGGAGCACCAAGAGCATTTAATCCACACTGCTGAGAATAAAAGGGAGAAAAAATAGAAAGAAAGAAAGGAAGAAAGAAAGAAAGAAAGAAAGAAAGAAAGAAAGAAAGA
>NC_041232.1:52355850-52357390 GCF_002837175.3 Physeter macrocephalus | reverse complement strand
AGGAAGGAAGGAAGGAAAGAAAGAAAGAAAGAAAGAAAGAAAGTATAAAATAAAATAGGATAAAATAAAATAAATTTATTAGAATAAAAAATAGTTATTAAGAAGAAAAAATTTAAAAAGTAAAAACAAAAACAAAAAAAATAACTAGGATAGTCAGAACACTAGAACAAATGGTGAAAGCAGAGCTATACAGACAAAATCTCACACAGAAGCATACACATACACACTCACAAAAAGAGAAAAATGGGAAAAAATAATATATCTTGCTCCCAAAGTCCACCTCCTCAATTTGGGATTATTCGTTGTCTCTTCAGGTATTCCACAGATGCAGGATACATCAAGTTGATTGTGGAGCTTTAATCTGTTGCTTCTGAGGCTTCTGCGAGAGATTTCCCTTTCTCTTCTTTGCACAGCTCCAGGGGTTCAGCTTTGGTTTTGGACCCGCCTCTGTGTGTAGGTTGCCGGAGGGCATCTGCTTTTCTCTCAGACAGGATGGGGTTAAAGGAGTAGCTGATTCGGGGGCTGTAGCTCACTCAGGGCACAGGGAGGGAGGGGGTACATTTGCGGGGCGAGCCTGCAGCAGCAGAGACCGGCGTGACGTTGCACCAGCCTGAGGCCCACCATGCATTCTCCCGGGAAGTTGTCCCTGAATAACCCTGGCAGTGGTGGGCTGCACAGCTTCCGGGGATGGGAGGTGTGGGCAGCGACCTGTGCTCACACACAGGATTCTTGGTGGTTGCAGAGACGGCCTTAGCACCTCATGCCCATCTCTCGTCTCTGCGCTGATAGCTGATAGCGGCAGGTCACACCCGTTTCTGGAACTCCTTTAAGCGCTGTGCTTAATCTCCTCTCCTCGAACACCAGGAAACAAAGAGGCAAGAAAAAGTCTCTTGTTTCTTTGGCAGCTCCACGCCCGTCTCTGGAGTTCCTTTAAGTGGTGTGCTTAATCACCTCTCCTCGCCCACCAAGAACCAAAAAGGGAAGAAAAAGTCTCTTACCTCTTCGTCAGCTCCAGACTTCTCCCGGACTCCCTCCCAGCTAGCCGTGGTGTGCTAACCCTTTCAGGCTGTGTTCGTGCCACCAGACCTCTCCCTGTGATCTGACAGAAGCCCGAGTCTCAGTTCCCAGCCCCCACCCGACCTGGCGGGCGAGGAGACAAGGCTCTTGGGCTAGTGAGTGCTGGTCGCCACCGATCCTCTGTGCAGGAATCTCTCCACTTTGCCCTCTGCACCCTGTTACTGCACTCTCCTCCATGGCTCTGAAGCTTCCCCCTCTGCCACCCACGGTCTCCGACCATGAAGGGGCTTCTAGTGTGAGGAAACCTTTCCTCCTTCACAGCTTCCTCTCACTGGTTCAGGTCCCTTCCCTATTCTTTTGTCTCTGTTTATTCTTTTTTCTTTTTCCCTACCCAGGTACGTGGGGAGTTTCTTGCCTTTTGGGAGGTCTGAGGTCTTCTGCCAGCGTTCAGTGGGTCTTCTATAGGAGCAGTTCTACATGTAGATGTATTTCTGATGTATCTGTGGGGAAGAAGGTGATCTCC
>NC_041232.1:52303283-52355840 GCF_002837175.3 Physeter macrocephalus | reverse complement strand
CATAGAGTGTTCTGCCTATGTTTTCCTCTAAGAGTTTGATAGTGTCTGACCTTTCATTTAGGTCTTTAATCCATTTTGAGTTTATTTTTGTGTATGGTTAGGGAGTGTTCTAATTTCATTCTTTTACATGTATCTGTCCAGTTTTCACAGCACCAATTATTGAAGAGGCCTTCTTTTCTCCATTGTATATTATTGCCACCTTTAGCAAAGATAAGGTGACCATATGTGCATGGGCTTATCTCTGGGCTTTCTATCCTGTTCCATTGATCTATATTTCTGTTTTTGTACCAGTACCATACTCTCTGGATGACTGTAGCTTTGCAGTATAGTCTGAAGTCCAGAGTCTGATTCCTCCAGCTCTGTTTTTCTGTCTCAAGTTTGTTTTGGCTATTCGGGGTCTTTAGTGTTTCCATACAAATTGTGAAATTTTTTGTTCTAGTTCTGTGAAAAATGCCAGTGGTAGTTTGATAAGGTTGCATTGAATCTGTAGATTGCTTTGGGAAGTATAGTTATTTTCACAATGTTGATTCTTCCAATCCAAGAACATGGTATATCTCTCCATCTATTTGTATCATCTTTAATTTCTTTCATCAGTGTCTTATAGTTATTCTCTATGTATAGTATCATGTCATCTTAATACAGTGACCGATTTACTTCTTTTCTGATTTGGATTCCTTTTATTTCTTTTTCTTCTCTGATTGCCGTGGCTAAAAGTTCGAAAACTATGCTGAATAATAATGGTGAGAATGGGCAACCTTGTCTTGTTCCTCATCTTAGTGGAAATGGTTTGTTCTTCACCATTGAGGATGATGTTGGCTGTGGATTTGTCATATGGCCTTTATTATGTTGAGGTAAGTTCCCTCTATGACTGCTTTCTGGAGAGTTATTTTCATAAATGGGTGTTGAATATTGTTGAAAGCTTTTTCTGCATCTATTTTGATGATCATATGTTTTTTCTCCTTCAGTTTGCTAATATGTTGCATCACATTGATTTGTGTATATTGAAGAATCCTTGCATTCCTGCTGTAAACCCCACTTGATCATGGTGTATGATCCTTTTAATGTGCTGTTGGATTCTGTTTGCTAGTATTTTGTTGAGGATTTTTGCATCTATGTTCATCAGTGATACTGGTCTGTAGTTTTCTTTTTTTGTGACATCTTTGTCTGGTTTTTATATCAGCGTGATGGTGGCCCAATAGAATAAGTTTGGGAGTGTTCATCCCTCTGCTGTATTTTGGAAGAGTTTGAAATGGATAGGTGTTAGCTCTTCTCTAAATGTTTGATAGAATTTGCCTGTGACACAATCTGTTCCTTAGCTTTTGTTTGTTCCAGGATTTTTAATCACACTTTCAATTTCAGTGCTTGTGATTGGTCTGTTCATATTTTTTTTTCCTTGTTTAGTCTTGGAAAGTTGTGCATTTCTAAGAATTTTTCCATTTCATCCAGCTTGTCCATTTTATTGACATATAGTTGCTTTTAGTAATCTCTCATGATCCTTTGGATTTCCGCAGTGTCAGTTGTTACTTCTCCTTTTTCATTTCTAATTCTATTGAATTGTGTCTTCTCCCTTTTTTTCTTGATGAGTCTGGCTAATGGTTTGTCAATTTTGTTTATCTTCTCAAAGAACCAGCTTTTAGTTTTATAGATCTTTGCTATGTTTCCTTCATTTATTTTTCATTTATTTCAGATCTGGTCTTTATGATTTCTTTCCTTCTGCTAACTTTGGGGTTTCTTTGCTCTTCTTTCTCTAATTGCTTTAGGTGTAAGTTTAGGTTGTTTATTTGGGTTGTTTCTTGTTTTTTAAGGTATGATTGTATTACTATAAACTTCCCTCTCAACACTGCTTTTGCTGCATCCCATAGGTTTTGGATCATTATGTTTTCATTGTCATTTGTTTCTAGGTATTTTCTGATTTCCTCTTTGATTGTTTCAGTGATCTCTTGGTTATTAAGTAGTGTACTATTTAGCCTCCATGTGTTTGTATCTTTTACAGATTTTTTCCTGTAATTGATATCTAGTCTCATAGCATTGTGGTCAGAAAATTGATAGGATTTCAATTTTCTTAAATTTACCAAGGCTTGATTTGTGACCCAAGATATGATCTAACCTGGAGAATGTTCCATGGGCACTTGAGAAGAAAATGTATTCTGTTTTTTTTGGATGGAATGTCCTATAATTATCAATTAAGTCCATTTAATTTAATGTATCATTTAAGCTTGTGTTTCCTTATATATTTTCATTTTGGATGATCTGTCCATTGGTGAAAGTGGCGTGTTAAATTCCCCTACTATGATTGTGTTACTGCCGATTTCCCCTTTGATGGCTGTTAGTATTTGCCTTATGTATTGAGGTGCTCCTATGTTGGGTGCATAAATATTTACAATTGTTATATCTTCTTCATGGTTCGATCTCTTGATCATTATGTAGTGTCCTTCTTTGTCTCTTGTGGAAGTTTTTATTTTAAAGTCTATTATGTCTGATATGAGAATTGCTACTCCAGATTTCTTTTGATTTTCATTTGCATAGAATAACTTTTCCATCCCCTCACTTTCAGTCTATATGTGTCCCTAGGTCACAGTAGGTCTCTTGTAGACAGCATATATATGGGTCTTGTTTTTGTATCCATTCTGCCAGTCTATGTCTTTTGGTTGTAACATTTAATCCATTTACATTTAAGGTAATTATTGATATGTATTTTCCTATTACCATTTTCTTAATTGTTTGGGGTTTGTGTAGTTCTTTTCCTTCTCTTGTGTTTCCTGCCTAGAGAAGTTCCTTTAGAATTTGTTGTAAAGCTGGTTTGGTTTTGCTGAATTCTCTTAGTTTTGCTTTTCTGTAAAGTTTTAAATTTCTCCGTCAAATGTGAATGAGATCCTTGCTGGATAGAGTAATCTTGGTTGTAGGTTTTTCCCTTTCATCACTTTAAATATGTC
Source organism: Physeter macrocephalus (assembly GCF_002837175.3). Lineage (NCBI taxonomy): Eukaryota > Metazoa > Chordata > Mammalia > Artiodactyla > Physeteridae > Physeter > Physeter macrocephalus. Next base: position 52,352,907 of record NC_041232.1, on the reverse strand, counting down.
CTTCAACTCCCTTCTGGATTGCAGAGTTTCTGCTGAAAGATCATTTGTTAACCTTATGGGGATTCCCTTGTATGTTATTTGTTGTTTTTCCCTTACTGCCTTTAACATTTTTTCTTTGTATTTAATTTTTGATAGTTTGATTAATATGTGTCTTGGCGTGTTTCTCCTTGGATGCATCCTGTATGGGATTTACTGTGCTTCTTGGAGTTGATTACCTATTTCGTTCCCCATATTAGTGAAATTTTCGACTATAATCTCTTCAAATATTTTCTCATTCCCTTTCTTTTACTCTTATTCTTCTTAGATCCCTATTATTTGAATATTGGTGCATTTAATATTGTGACAAATGTCTCTGAGACTGACCTGAATTCTTTTCATTGTTTTTTCTTTATTCTGTTCTGCAGTAGTCATTTGCACTCTTTTACCTTTCAGGTCCCTTATTCATTCTTGTGCCTCAGTTATTCTGCTATTGATTCTTTCTAGAGAATTTTTTATTTCATTTATTGTGTTTTCATGATTCTTTGTTTGCTCTTTAGTTCTCCTAGATCCTTGTTAAAGGTTTCTTGTGTATTCTCCATTCTATTTCCAGGATTTTGCATTATCTTTACTCTTATTATTCTGAATTCTTGAGGTAGACTGTCTACTTTCTCTTCATTTGTTAGGTCTGGTGGGTTTTGACCATGCTCCTTCATCTGCTGTGTGCTACTTTGTCATTTCATTTTGCTTAACTTACTGTGTCTGGGGTCTCCTTTTTGCAGGCTGCAGGTTCGTAGTTGCCTTTTTTTTTTCGTGTCTGTCTCCAGTGGCTAAGTTTGTTTCAGTTGGTTGGTGTAGGTTTCCTGGTGGAAGGTACTAGTGTCTGTGTTTTGGTGGACAAGCCTGGATCTTGTCTTTCTGGTGGGGATGTCCACATCTGGTGGCTTGTTTTTGGGTGTCTGTGACCTTATTATAATTTTAGGCAGCCTCTCTGCTAATGGGTGTGGTTGTGTTCCTGTTTTGCTAGTTGTTAGGCATAGGATATCCACCACTCTAGCTTGCTGATCATTGAGTGGAGCTGGGTCATGGCATTGAGATGGAGATCTCTGGGCGATTTTTGTCATTTGATAATACAAGGAACCTGGAGGTCTCTGGTGGACCAATGTCCTGAACTTAGCTCTCCCACCCCAGAGGCACAGCCCTGATGCCTGGCTGTAGCACCAAGAGCCTGTCATCCACATGGCTCAGAATAAAAGGGAGAAAAAATAAATAAAAAAGAAAAAGATAAAATAAAATAAAATAGGGGCTTCCCTGGTGGTGCAGTGGTTGAGAGTCCACCTGCCGATGCAGGGGACACGGGTTTGTGACCCAGTTTGGGAGGATTCCACATGCCGCGGAGCGGCTGTGCCCATGAGCCATGGCTGCTGAGCCTGTGCATCTGGAGCCTGTGCTCCACAATGGGAGAGGCCACATTGCTGAGGGGCCTGCATACCGCAAAAAAAAAAAATAATAAAAAATAAATAAATAAATATTAAAATAAAAAACAAAAGATAATTATTTTAAAAAAATTTTAAGTTTTTGAAAGAAGAGAGTAACCAAACCAAAACTCAAATCCACAAATGATAACAAGGGATGAAAACTATACCAAAAAAAAAAAGGAAAAAATAACCCCAAAACGGACAGACAGAACACTAGGACAAATGGTAAAAGCAAAACTATAGAGTCAAAATCACACATAGAAGCATACGCATACACATTGACAAAAAGAGAAAAAAGGAAAAAAAGTATATATATGTATATATTTAAATATAAAAATATAAAAAATTATAAATATATACATATATATATATATATATAGTTGCTACCAAAGTCCACCTCCTCAATTTGGGATGATTCATTGTCTATTCAGGTATTCCACAGATCCAGGGTACATCAAGTTGACTGTGGAGATTTAATCCGATGCTCCTGAGGCTGCTGGGAGATATTTCCCTTTCTCTTCTTTGTTCCCACAGGTCCTGGGATTCATCTTCCTATTTGGCCCTGCTTCTGCGTGTAGGTCACCTGAGGGTGTCTGTTCTTCACTCAGACAGGACAGGGTTAGAGTAGCAGCTGAATTGTGTGCTCTGGATCACTCAGGCTGGGGAGAGGGAGGGATACGGAGTGTGAGGGGAGCCTGCGGTGCCAGAGGCCAGCGTGATGTTGTACCAGCCTGGGGCACACCTTGTATTCTCCCAGGGAAGTTGTCCCTGTATCATGGGATCCTGGAAGTGCCGTGCTGCATGGGCTCCTGAGAAGGGAGGTGTGAATTGTGACCTGTGCTTGCACACAAGATTCTTGGTGGCTGCAGCTGCAATCTTAGCGTCTCAAGCCCATCTCTGGGGTCCACGTTGATAGCTGCGGCTTGTGCCCGTCTCTGGAGCTCCTTTATGTGGTGTTCTTAATCCCCTCTGCACCGTGAAACAAAGAGGCAAGAAAAAGTCTCTTGCCTCTTTGGCAGCTCCAAACTTTTTCCTGGACTCCCACCTGGCTAGCTGTGGTGCACTAGCCCTTTTCAGGCTGTGTTCACAACAACCCCAGTCCTCTCCCTGGGATCTGACTGAAGCCAGAGCCTCATCTCCCAGCCCCCACCCATCCCCATGGGTAAGCAGACAAGCCTCTTGTGTTGGTGAGTGCTGGTCCGCACCGCTCCTCTGTGAGGGAATCTCTCTGCTTTGCCTTCCACACACCTGTTCCTGCGCTCTCTTCTGTGGCTCCGAAATTTCCCCCCTCCACCACCCACAGTCTCTGCCCACGAAGGGGCTTCCTAGTGTGTGGAAACCTTTCCTCCTTCACAGCTCCCTCCCACTGGTGCAGGTCCCATCCTTATTCTTTTTTTTTTTTTTTAACATCTTTATTGGAGTATAATTGCTTTACAATGGTGTGTTAGTTTCTGCTGTATAACAAATGAATCAGTTATAAATATACATATGTTCCCATATCTCTTCCCTCTTGCATCTCCCTCCCTCTCACCCTCCCTATTCCACCCTTCTAGGTGGTCACAAACCACCTAGCTGATCTCCCTGTGCTATACAGCTGCTTCCCACTAGCTATCTATTTTATATTTGGTAGTATATATATGTCCATGCTACTCTCTCACATTGTCACAGCTTACCCTTCCCCCTCCCCATATCTTCAAGTCATGCTCTAGTTGGTCTGACACAGACCCATCCCTATTATTTTGTCTCTGTTTTTTTCTTTTTCTTTTGCTCTACAAAGGTACTTGGGGAGTTTCTTGCCTTTTGGGAGGCCTGAGTTCTTCTGCCAGCATTCAGTGTGTGTTCTGTAGGAGTTGTTCCACATGTAGATGTATTTCTGCTGTATTTGTGGGGAGGAAGGTGATCTCCATGTCTCACTTTTCCGCCATCTTGAAGCTCCTTGAACTAGACATTTTTGGACAGCTATTATGTAAAAAGATATCCCTGCTTTGAGGAAGCTGATATCAAAAAAATTAAATACACCAAAAATGTATATACATTTCAAAATTGTATAACAATTCAAAACACAATATGTGTTACACACTGCCGAATGTATTGTATAAATGTTTTCTGTGAGTTTGATGTTAAGCAAGATGGCTGTGTCCTATAATTTATCTGTGGAAGTCTGATGATTTTTAGAAAAATGAGTAGCTAAATTACAAGACTCAAAGATTATAGATATATAGATATATAGATATAGATAGATAGATAGATTTTATATATATATATATGAGGTGACCATTCCAGATGAGCCACTGAGGATACCCAAAACATAGGAAAGCATAACGGTACAGTGATCAGCTTGAAATGACAAAAATTGTGACAGCTAATATCATTTTGTCACTAAAACTAAAGTATATATAAATTCAATGTCTTTTAAAATTATTGATGATATCCATGGAGACTGAATAGGACTGATTTAAACATCATTGATTTAATTATCACTGGAAACCTGAGGCTAAGGGAATTTGACAATAATACAAGTGGTGGTAACACTTGCTCTAGAAGACATAACTTATGATATCTCTTTTCTTTGTACCTAATACAGAGCTGTTCTATATTAAGAACAAATTATAATAATAACAGGAGGAGGAGGAAGAAGAAGAAGAGGAAGAAGACAAATAAGAAGAAGGAGAAGGGGAAGAAGAACAATGGGATGGGGAAGGGGAGGGGGATGGGGAGGAAGAGTCCAATTTATGGACACCAAATAATGTCAAAATTCATTAGCTACAGTGAAATTGCAGAGGATAACACAGGAAAAAAAGAACCAAGCAGAATATATCTATTTAACAGTTTTGTTTTCCTTTTTCTCATTTCAAAGACTTGTACTGCTGGTGTTAGCCCTTTTGACTAGATGTGATGCCAGAATGTCTTTGGTCCACTCTCTTTCATTACCTTGGCTAGGAATAAAAGAGAAGTAGCTCTCAGTCATTGCTGCTGAGGGGTCACACTTATAATGTGACTAACAAGATGATAATTCAGCTCTTTTGGCCAGGACTCCAAACCAGCAGCAGGTAAGTCAACTGCGGTTGCATATCAACCATTCAGACTCCTGTGTTCTTGTGCAAAATGGTCCTCTGCTTACTGCAAATGGACAGATCTCTTGCAAAGTCCCTGGATGATTTCAATTCCTACATAGAAACACTGAAAATAAAACAAAATCAAAAGCAGGAGGCACATAGCACAGATTGTATATAATTCTCACTTCTGCCCTTTCTTCATGTTGATCAGTTCCCCATAAGGCATAAGTCTTTTAGTGAAGTGAAATCTCCTGTTATCTAGAGCCTGTGGTGTATGTTGGGTATACATTCAGAGTCAGAATTATGTTATCTGAGTTCTAATCCTGGCATCACCACCTATCTAAGAGGTGATATTGGAAAAATTATTTTACATCTCTGTGCTTCAATTTTCTCAGCAGTTAATTGGGAATAATTACAATGCTCTTGTTGTAGGGACGTTTAAGGATATAAAGGATGTGATACATGAACAACCGTAACAGTGCTATGTATTTTGTGCTGTTTCTATTAGATTGCTCTTTTGAAGACACGTGTTGCATCAAGAAGAGAATGGGATTGGAGTAAAGAAACCTGAGACCTTCTAAGTCTCTGTTTCCTCATCCATTACCAAAATAGGATTAATATTTATTTTCTTGGTCTATTAGTCAAGGTAGACAATGCAAATATTGTGTCAATCCCCAAGCCTCAGGGGTTTAACACAATACATGCTCATTTCTTGCTCCTATGAGTTCAGTGAAGGTGTGTGATGGGAAGCTTTCCTTGCTGTGATCCCTGGCCCAAGATCCCTCCATCCTCTGGTTCTGCCTGGCTTCATGGTTTCCGAATCCTCTCAGTTCTGCCCATGGGCAGGAACAAGGAAACGTACAGATAGATTTGTTGGGGAAGTTTGTAGCATAAGTTGTGAACAAACAGAACTCAGAAAGCAAGGTTTCCACAGCTTCTCCATAAGGCTGAGACACAAACTCAACCCAACATCCGTATTGGTCTCTATGGCTCTGGGTTTCTTAGGACCACAATAAAAATAAGGGGGAAAAGATAAACTCTGGAAAGCTTTATGTTAGCTTTTCTTAGCCCAGTCATGCCAGACAAGGCTATTCTTGGAGAACAAATGATTTTTAACCACTTCTAAGAATTCTTCTTTAAGGTAATGTTTAATTAAATCACTACAGTTGGAAGGACCCGTAAACCAAACACCCTGCTACAGCCACCATGACAGATAGGCATTCAGGTTTGCCCTTTCATTTTGCAACAGCTTTCATTGCTAGGCCATCTTTCCACATGGGTATGGTGATAGTGGTTCATATGTACTGCACATCCTCTAAGTACTTTAGAAGTATTAGCCCAGTCGGTGCTCAGGGCAGCAGTTTAAGGTGGTACTATCACATGCATACCTATTTTACAGAAAATATTGGCTAGAGAGATATATTAATATATCCAGAGCTACAGAGAACTTAGGGAATTAAGCAGCCCATGGTCTTGATTCCCCTACCACATACTGTCCCATGGCAACATCAGCTATTTATCCTCGTTAGGATCTTAGAATATAGACAGAAAAAAAGGGGGCTTTTTTATTGCTCGCTCCCTTAAATTATTTCAAAATCCATGTTAAGTAGAAGTAAATAGAGAGTCTTTCACGTGATAGTTATCTTGAATTCCTATACCTTGTCTTTCTCCTCCCAGTCTTCTCTCTTCCAGCTCAAATTCCCCAAGCCTTTCAACCACATTTCAAAGGAGATCAACATCATGCTCTCTCCATACTCTAACTCCCTAGTTGTGAATGTCTCTTGAAAGGTTGTGCCAAAAATGGAAGAAGAAAAAGAAAATTCTGAAGTGTAGTCAGACCATAATGACATGAGACTCTTGTCTTTAGAGATCTGTTCACTAAATCCCCTTCTCTTCAGCTTCAGAGTGTATTTCTTTCCAGCAACTAAGGGACACTGAATTTGTGGTTTGTTTAATAGTCTGAGAACTTTCTAGAGGTATCATTCTTATCCTCTCCCCTTCCAGTCCTGTCTTACCTACTCTTATTTCAAACGTTTATTTCACTGAAGAAACACATCAGATTTAAAATTTTAACTTTGGAATGAAGGCCTTCCATGCCAGGCTAGATTTTACACCTTATGCTTAAATAAATGCCTAAATGTTTCTTTTACTGCAAAGACCTTTCTAAGCTTTTAGTTTATTAAAATCGGTTTAAATAACCTTCTTTTAATTATTGTACTCAAATACAATGTTAAGCCCAAGCTTATTTTCAACAGCCAAAATTAGAAAGATGTTTTAAACATGTTAAATTTGGCCTTTAAAAAAAAAGACAATCTGCCGATTTTCCATTATTCTGGGCTTCAGACTAAACTGGCATTTTAAATTAAGTGTCCTGAAATGCCATCACAGAGAGAGGTTAGAACATCTGGTTCCATGGTACCCTGGCTTGCTCCTTTGTCACCCAGGTGGGAGGTAATGTGGGTTCTGAAATGTGTTAAACTATTGTAATGTTCATCAATGAAAAAAGCCCTGGTATATGGAGCCCACTGGAGCTCTGTGAAACCCTGTATAATCACTATCTATACTTTGTCTTCATTGGATTACAGTTTCAAAGTTGAATTCCTGCCTGGGGAAACAAAATCCCTCTATTTATAAAACAGAAACAAATAAACAAAAACACTGGAAAGTTTTGTGGAATGAGTTTTGTTGGCAGTCCCTGTAAGATATCAGAAATCTTACACTCCACCTTCATTTCATTCCCCTGTTTGGCATCATTACACCCAGGTGGACTTCTATTTTAAAGATGTAACTGTCTCTTGAGAATTATCTCTTCTTGTAAGGATGGAGAGCAAAGTCTCATGTAAAGTCATCATCAGGTATACACATGCCTGTTTGCCCCCTAATTGTCAATGCCTTCTTAAAATGTACCCATGCCTCTCAAAAGGAAAGAAAAATATTCTGGAAGTATCTAATTCGACTAGAATAGCATGTGTTTATTGTTCACATTGGTCTGTTCACTGAAGTTCTCTCATTTCAGCAAAAAAGTACATTCCATTTTTAGCACTTGCTTAACCCTGAGTTTGTGGCTTATATTATAAATTGGGAACTTTCTGGAAGCATCACTCTTCATCCTCTTCCTCTCCCTTCCATGTTGTTACTAGAAAGATTAGGTTTCCAAATCAATAAAGAATATTTATTTGTTCTTGTATCTCTACTCTACTCTGAGCAGGCCTGGGTCTATGCTCGGCCCTGAATGTGAGCTTTTGAGCCAGTACATGGGGAAATTTCCATTCACAAATTAGAATGGAAATTCTGCCAATCATGTTTTCCACTTTGTCCAGTGGATTCCTAACCTCCCAATGTTTTGGACTCAAACAGTGTTGGATTTAAAAAATCCTGCCTTTCAATGGATCAAAACTGCCCTTGGCACAGGTAACATCAGTGGGGCCATCCCTGACCACCAGTCCTCACAGAGGGTGTGGGTTGCTTTATGGACATTATCCCCTGTGACTGGCAGGCCGTTCCCCTCCTCCCACTTTCTCACCCACCAGAACAAAGAGTGCATGCAACAAGCCTTAATTGTTTTAGTGTTTGCACATCACTTCCAGAGTTTCCATAACACAACCTCCCTGTTTTCATTTGCAGTAATGAGCAAAGCTCACAACAGTTCTCACCACTTCCCTCCTTATTGTTCTTGTTTGGAAATGGGCTATAAAACTTTACCACCTCATCATTATAGATCACTTTACAAAAATAAAATAAAAAAAAATAAAATCTAATTTACATTTTGTTCTGACTGGTTTTCTTGACTGACAGTTGTCCACAGCTCAGTGGCTGCTCTGTTCAGTGTACTTTAATTTTGAGCTTTCAAGTATTTCCGAAGCCCATTCAGAAGTAAATTCTCAAAGAAAATTGAGCTCTGTCATGGATGGATTAGTACTATAATAGTTGGTCACATATCTTGCATGAAACCTTTCAGAAGCAAGGCAAATGAGAAGGAAATGAAATTCATTTCATACTTCTTCAAGCACGCTAAGAGACTTTCTCTCCAAGTAATCTGTGAAGTAGCACTGGTTTATTGGAGGTTCGCATAACTACCATTACATTATACCTTGTCACAATCTCATGTATTGGGTGACTGCTTTTTCTGAACGGATGGTACCTGCAAAGTGCTCTCTGAAAGCACTGAACAGCGAGTGTCGTTTCTTTGATCAAAATGTATAGGTCTAAGGAGTAGCATAAATAAAAGTACTTTAGCTAAATTGGAACATTACAGGTCAGAGGTGAATGAAATCTAAAAAGCAGATATATGGAGGAGTCATCACATTTGCTTTATGATATATTGATGAGCCAAAAGACGAAAAATGGGGGGGGTGACTGGAGGAAGTGGCGGGAGGGAGAGAGAGAGAAAGAGAGAGGGAGAGAAAGAGAATTGTTATTAGATATACCTTATGGGAAAAGCAAAAGCTTTATTGATTTTAGCAATACCACAATGTGGTATTTGGTTATTTTGCAAATTGCAATAATGCCAGCATTTCACTGGAAACTCTGTGTGTGTGTGTGTGTGTGTGTGTGTGTGTGTGTGTGTGTTGCATATCATTTTATAATAACATGTGATAAACTCTTTGCGGTATCTAACAAAGACATATGTAAAATATTAGTAGGAAGATGCAATGAAAGCCTGCATGTGAATTTTATTTTGATTGATCACTTTTTACTTTTCAACAACATTATTTCCTTAAGGACAATGAAACTATAGAAAAAGTGAAAAAAGGTCAATTACTAGTTTTGTTTTTTTTTTATAAACAATGACAAAAACAGGGTATGATTTATTTTTTTCCCCCTGCAGGAATCGATTGGCTCTTTAGGGTCTCTGCAACTTGCTGCCTCACTGTGGTGAACAACACAGAACTGAAAAGTTTGACTCAGCAACTCCTATGGGACACATCTCACTCAACGTATAGAAGAAAGGACCAGAGATGAGAATTTTTCCAATCCTGTCCCGGCCTGGACTTATAGATGAGTTGCAGTGAAACCGAGGGCAATCTGAGTTGCAGTAAGTTGGAATATAAACAGAATTGGTTTGGCCACGAATCTAAGGATCAGGATGTTGTCTTCCCAGCAGAGGGGGAGGAGCCATCTGTGCTGAGTGATTTGGGAGGGCTGGAGAGCTGATATGTAATCCTTCAGCGGCCATTGCTGGGTTCACACTCCATCATTAGATACCCTATCATTTGGATTTTTAAAGCCTGTCAGAGAAGTTGGAAAGTGTCTGGGACTGGAGTGTACAGGTATGGAAAGAAGGAGGGTTTTGAAAGGGGAATGGGAGGACATTAAAAGTAAATATTATTTTCTAAAACAAACTTATGGTTACCAAAAGGGAAATGTGGTAGCAGAAGGATAAATCAGGATCTTGGGATTAACATACACATACTATTATGTATAAGATAGATAACCAATAAGGATCGACTGTATAGCACCAGAAACTCTACTCAGTGTTCTGTGATAACCTATATGAGAAAAGAATCTGAAAAAGAATGAATATATGTATATGTATAACTGAATCACTTTGCTGTATACCTGAAACTAACACAACATTGTAAATCAACTATACTCCAATAAAATTTAAAGAAAAAGTAAATCTTATTACTCACATTTCGAGTACCTGCCTTGTGAGAACCAGTTACTAATTAATTAGTTAATTAATAGATTTTTAAAATCTACCCATTTTTATTCCACTAACTGTTGCTTAATTTGAAAATTTTTTGGTAATAGTGTTCTATGCAGCTGGGAGATGGATGAGACCTGGATTGCGTACACCTGGCTGCCCCCTACAGTGGCCACTCTGTTACAGTGTTTACTTTCGAACTTCCCATTTCTTTCAGACACAGAGGCCTTTCTGTGAAGTGGCACCCCCGCCATCATCTTTTTCTTTAATTTGGGCTGTCTGACAGGATCTCTGCTTCTGTTGTCATTGTTCCAGATTAAAAGCACGCTTATGCAGGTACCAGGTAATATTGATGACACCAACAAATAAATAACAGAATAAATAACAAATAATAACAATAAATAGCAGAGATATTTAGGGAAGAAGTTACTAGAAGCAGGTCATTTGAGGTGCCTGTTAAATGTAATTATAAGGTCCTAATATTCTGATTCTGTAGAGCTTTCCTGTGTTAGAGCTTTAGACTGTACATTGTTCATAAGCCCTCAGTGATGCTGACACCAAGAATCCATAGACTTCCTCTTGAGTGACAATTAATTATGATTCATGGTAGGAGGCAGAAACCTAGAATTCTAACTTATAAACTCTATAATTCTCAGTTTATCCATAGAAAAAATAGGGTAAACTATCCTTGTCTTGCCATTTCCAGGGTTGTGTGATTAATTAAAGGGCACAAAAAAGCTTTAAAATATATAGTCACTATATATGTGTTGAGTGAATGTTATATGAATTAATGTCACAGGAAGCTATTATTACTGATGTACCTATTATAGCTAATATGGAAAAAATCAAATTGTTTATATCAACTATTCACTTCAGTGTTAAGATATTTAGGGTGCAATAATGATTTTATACGTCTGTGTGTTCCAAGAAAATCATGAATATAAAGAAGGATGTTGGGTAACTTATATTTTCTACTTATTCTCCCACATGCCTCAAGTACTTGGACAATTGGTATATTTGATTTAACATAAATCATTTAACATAGCTGGTCATGAATGGAAACCATTCTGGTCATAGTTTTATTTTAAAGAAATAAAAACAGTAAAAACATAAAATAAGGAAACCAAAAGTCACTAGGAAAAAAAAAAGACATTTCTCTAAGCTTAATTTATTTGAATCTTTATGTTTGAAAATGCCAGTGAAAACATAGCAGGTAGGCTTCCCATATCCTCTTAGACTTTAGTGGGTGCCTCGTTTTCAGTTGGGACTTCTTATCAGTTGGCCAAGATATCTAATAGTCAAGTCTGTAGTGTAATTGTAGACATTTATATGACTTTTGCTACTCTTCAGGCAGGAAGTTGCTGTCACATGTCTCTTTACTATAGTAAAATTATCCCTAGCAATGCAAAGTCCCTTCTGGCGGAAATGTCGCAAAAGTCTATTCAGAGAACAAACTTCCACTAAGAAATATTTTATTCATGTTTGAGAATATAAGCATAGGATAGTTTTTAAAAACACATTAGAATGTACTAGTATCCTCAACCAAAAAAGTTATTTTTTTGCAAATACTTGGGAATTTGTGCAAGTATTCTTTCCAGCTAGGAAATGTCACTGCAGCTGAATTTTAAATCAAGTGTTCATATTTCTTTGGGGATTTTCAGATCAGCAAAAGAAATGGAATATTTACAATTTGGTACATAATTCATTTTCCATGTGTAACTTCACTTTTTTCATTTTTAGGCTGAATTGTGCTGAATTTTAGGTAAAAATGGAGATCATAAATTATTAAGAATCATTCCAGAAGCTGGAATAAGTAGATTATTATTAGCATCATTATCATTGTGGCTAATAAAAGAACTTAGCAGGAAAAAAAGTTGGATCTAAGATTGCTGACAAAGGTAGCTTAATGTTTTAGTGCTTGCATATTTATCGGAATCCATGTGGGACAGGATTTTCTTGAATCACCACTCTGATCTATGTGCTTATATTCTGTGCTTATATTCTCCAGCTGCAAAACCCAGGGCACATTTCAGGGCTGTCAGCCTACTCTCCTTCTGGCCTATCTCCTTCTGAGAGCTGGCAGGGTGATAACATCTTTTAGCAGGTGGTTGTGAAATCAAGGGAGGTTTTCATAACAATTTCCATTCAATGGGGACTGGAATCCACCAGCAGGCACTGGACTCCCATAATCCCTCAGGAAGGTCAGTTAGGTGTGTTGACTTGTGAGGCAATAAAGGATTAAACAGCTCTGTAGTTGGCTTTACCTTAATATCCTCACTCATTTTCCTTCTGCTCTAAAACTTTTCCAGCACTAATGTATATCCCCATCTGAAATCCAATCATTAGTCATTCATTCCTTTAAGTGGAACTATATTCTCTATAAAAACGTTAACCTCCTTGTCAGGGAGTACCCACTGGTCTACTTTTTCTGATAACCAGGAACTAGTTGCTGGTAGTGGTCTGAACTCATGAAGTCTGGTTTCAGTTTGTCTCCGCTGCGCCTGCTGTAAGGAAGGTCCCCTGGTGAGTGCTGAAGAGGTGAGGCAGGACTCATTTCCCCGTGTTACAACCCCTGCCTTCCTTCCGCCCCTGCCCCTCCCTCCCCACTCCCGCATTTTCCTTAATAGACTCCATATAAAACTGTATGGGTATAGCAGCCTTTAATGAAAGATAAAGACATTGTAACTAAAAGAAATTAAAATCTGTGAGGAAGAGAATTTAATTAATTATTTTTTTAAAAATTGAAGTATAGTTGATTTACAATGTTCTATTACTTTCTGGTGGACATCAAAGTAATTCAGTTATATATATATATATACATATATATATATATATATAATTTCATGTTCTTTTCCATTATGGTTTATTACAGGATATTGAATATAGTTCCCTGTGCTATACAGTAGGACCTTGTTGTTTACCTATTTTATATATAGTAGTTTGTATCTACTAATCCTAAACCCCTAATTTATCCCTCCCCCAGCTCCCCCTTGATAACATAAGTTTGCTTTCTCTGTCTGTGAGCCTGTTTCTGTTTTGTAAATAAGGTCATTTGTGTCATATTTTAGATTCCACATATAAGTGATATCATATGGTATTTGTCTTTCTTTTTCTGACTTAGGAAGAGACTTCTAAAATGTCTACTGACAGAAAAAAATTGTCCAAGATTTAGAAATGGATGAAAGAACTTCTTACTGTATTTTATTTCAGTGGGTTGCTGGACATTGTTTAGCAGAGGCTTCAGGTGCTCAGATGAACCTATAGGAGCATGCACTTTTGATTGTCTTTCTGTTGAAGAAGTTATTTTACAATTCTGTAGGGGAAGAATGTGGAATATATACAGTCCATTTTTTTAAATGATATTTTTAACATAAGCTCCATATGTTTTAAAATTTTGCCTCCTTGGGCTCATCAGGAGTAAGAAATAGGACCATTAGTGGCTTATATGCATTTTGACTCCTCTCATCTATACAAAGTCTAGAAAAAATTTGTGAGATGACACTAAATCAAGTTTGGAATCAAGTCAACATTTTTTCTTTAATCTCTGGGTATGGAAGTCAGGCAATTTTATTCTTCCATCTACATAACAAAAGATGCTGGTAGAAATGCTTTAAAGACCAGGGTATGGAAGACAAGTTGATAATAAACATTTTTATGTTTGAATTATGGAGGATAGTAGAGAAAAAACTGGAGATATGTCATAGTATTTTGTGGATGTGAGTATTGTAGATAATAGGCTAATTCAGTGTTATTCAATGTGTGGTCCTTGGACAATAGCATCAGAAGCATCTGGGAGCTTATTAGAAGTACAAATTTTCCAGCTTCACCCCAGATCTACTTAACCAGAATCTCTGGAGTTGAGGTCCAGGAATTTGGATTTTTACTCCAGTTGGTGGCGATGCATGCTCAGGCAGAACTCTAGAGTGGGTAGGGCTCCAGATTACATACATTCCCTCACCCACCACTTGACTTGTAAGCTTGGGTGCTTGTCTATGCTACACAAGTAATCTCTAAATAGGATTTTCTTTGAATGTGAGCTCCTATGCTAAAAAGGAAAAAAAAATTACCTTCTCATTTGTGGATAGTTTTAGTGATTACAGGGTCTTCTGTCTTTTCAGATTTATTTTTGAACCAGTCATGTGGTTTACATATGGAAAGAAAACAGGTACTATGGTAGAAAGCAGGAAGAGTTGACCAAGAGGAGGTCTTCTTGTTTAGTTCCCATTGTACCCTCAAGGTCACTCTCTTTCTGTGTGATTTTTTGTATGTTTTGTTTCATATTTATAGAACTATGTTAAGAATGTGTTAAGAAAAAACAAGTAAGAAACAAGTAACATTTGCTTGAGAAAACATTATAAAATGACAAAAAAACAAGATAAAGAAAGGGGAAAAAATAAATAAAATTAATTGGAAAAATGAAAAGTAAAAGTAAATAAGATACATTAAGAGACAAGGTAAGACAATAAAAATAAAAAGGAAAATAATTGAGATAATCATAGTACAATAAAAAATAAAGGAGAATTGTTAACCTGCATTAATTTAGCAAAATCACACATTTAAAATAGGAAAACATATTATTTTTCTTTTATAGTATCAATATAAAAACCAAGAGTTAAAAACTACAGGCAGAGAAGCATTATAGCTTATAGTTAAGAACATGGTTTGGTATTAGATAAGTATGTGTTCAAATACTGCCTTCAAGATTTATACTCTGATAATAAGAGAGTTTCTTTCAATGTCTCTTAGGTCATTTACATAATTGATATGACAGCAATAATTGTGGTACACATTCTAGAGGAGCATTTCTTGATTTGAATGTGGTAATGTTGCAAAACATTTAGCACAGAGCCAGACTCTTACTAAACACCTAAGTATTATTATACTTTCTTTTTTATAAAAAAGAGATATTTTCTTCTTTCTCACTCCTCTCCCTTCCCCTCCCCTTCCCTTCCCTTCCCTTCCAACAACTCAGTCCTGAAGCCATTAGGTGGATAGAATGAAGTAAACATAAATATGGGGGCTGAGAAAAGCCATTGATGGGTCAAATAGGGTGAGTAGTACATCCACGAAGGAGGAAAGTTCACTATGGGCAGTCAGAGCCCCAGTGAAGAGAGAAGGATGTCAGCATGTGATGGTGCCCTGATGTGGGTGTCAGAGAATTAGCCAGTGGGAAGGGCACCCACACAGAAGAACATCCCAGAAAGTGTGTCAGAGCCCAAGTGTGGTGATGAAAGAATCTTCAGTGTTGGAGTCCAAGTAAGGCTCAAGGTGGGACAGCCTGGCAGAGGTTTTGAAGCCCAAGCAGGAGGAACCATGGAGGTAGGTCCATATAAGGTGTCAGAGCCTGAATGGGATGAGGTGGGCTTCAGTACAAGGTGGGGAGAATGGCAGTGTTATAAAGATATACAACCAGGTCTCTCACAGACACAGAAGTATATTTATTTATGTGAAGAACAGTTTGATATACTAGTTAGTAAAAAAGGTTTACAAAGCTCTTTCCATAATATGATGTAATATTAAAAGTACATAAAGTGTGCATTGAATCCTTTCTGGAAGAATGTACCAAAATATCCTAGTGGTTATCTTAGTGTCATGAGATTAGTGATCTCATTACCATATTTCTTTACTTATTGTTATTCTTTTCTATAATATTCATGTTTATTTAATCAGTTATTGAATATCTACTATGCTTCAGAAAGGTTCTTGAGGTATATACATTAATATTATCTTCTTTATCTTTGAAGAGTGTAGTAGTCATGTATTATGAGTTCTAAAAGAAGAGATGCCTGAATAATTACTTTTAACAGTATATGCTTAGATTGATTTAACATTTTTGCCATCAGATTCTCATAGCTAAGACAAGATCAAGTGTAAAACACTTTTCATTGACAAGTAGAGGCATCTATATATAAGTGGTCAGATGGACCCTGAATGAGATATTTAAACCAATCTTAGAGTTCATACTATACAAAACAAAGATAATGGTAATACCAAGGAAATGCATATTCTGGTTGATTTAAGGAGAATACATGTAATGATAATCCATGAGCAGCTATTTTGACACTTCCAGACTTCAGGAACTTTTCCGTAAATATGTGATAACTTTGAAAGTTGAATCTACTTTTCTACAAATAGATAGGTTGGCATGCATGGGCTATAACAGGTAGAATCACCTTTGGTTATGTCTATAGGACATAAAGTAAAGTGGAGATTTGGGAGTTATTAGGGTCTAATTTGATCTATGTAGATAACCAGTCCAGATAATAAGTCCTTTGGGTGAGTTATTTGTACTGAATAATCTGGTTTGACCGTCTACCTGTAAACATAGATCAAATTAATAGGATAATTGTCAAACTTATTCTTTAGCTTGTGGTGTGTGGACTTGCTCTCAGGACGTAATTGGCACTCTGGGAGAGTCTAGCTCAAAACTGAGTAAAGAGTAACAATAACTAATGGAGACTCTGCTGACTCTAGTAGAAAATACAACTTGTTGTGTCTCAACCCAGAAATTGGGTTTTTGGAACCAGATATTCAGAATTGTTAAGGGTAGTCTGTGTCCAATGATATATTGGAAAAGTTAACTAATTCTACTTCTGTTTTTCAAAATCAAACATGGAAATGCCATCTTTAACTCTGATTTATAGAGGGAAGGGATAATAAAAACAATTTTAAAATGCACTAGTGAAAAAAAATGGACACTAGAGAGAGGTCAGTTAAAACAATTTTAAATAGCATTAGTTAAAAATTTATTTTTTATTAGATAATTGTCCTTCTGAAGCTTGACTGGCACAAATAGGTTTATGAAGTGAGTAATACATGAATACAATAATTATGTCCTCAAAACCGACATTTATCAGCATTCAGATCTCATTATGTATTTTCAGAAAAATACAAAAATGAGGGAGATTGTGTAAATGATAAGGCAAAGGCAAGATT
Organism: Physeter macrocephalus; assembly: GCF_002837175.3. Classification (NCBI taxonomy): domain Eukaryota; kingdom Metazoa; phylum Chordata; class Mammalia; order Artiodactyla; family Physeteridae; genus Physeter; species Physeter macrocephalus. Next base: position 52,335,814 of record NC_041232.1, on the reverse strand, counting down.
TTCCATTATAGAAAATATAGAATATTCAGAGTGTTTCCGAGGCAACTGTCAATGTATTACCCGGCAAGTAAGCATGAAGAAAAGTTATAAGTATCATTATTTGAGAGATCCTTTTTGTTAGATATGATAATACAAATATCTACATACGCTCACCTCCGTTTCCACATAGTACTCTGAGTTCACACATACTAGCTGCTCTGGGTGGAGTTGTCATAAGAGGTGGAAGTGATGGAGAGAATCAGCCACTGAGTCATGAGTAAAGCAGTCTACCAATCAATGAGGCAAGTAAAACACATTTCCCAGATGTATACTATTGACTGTCATAATGTGCTACTAGCTGTGAGTAGGTGCAAAGAATAACAAGAAATATCCTTTGGATTCAAGGGACAAAATGACTAAGTAGGGAACTGAGCATATGAAGTGAGAACATCAGCTAAGAACAGGGGGCTATGCCTGCCAAGTTCTGAAAGAGTGCTGTGGGGTGGCCAGAGGTTCCCAGTAAGGTCCCTGTATTGGCAGTGTCGGGATCATCTAGGAACTTGGTAAAGTACAAATTCCCAGGACCCAACTGAGATACTAAATCTTAAACTCTGGGAATCGGTCTTTGTACTATGTCTCTCAACAGGCTCTTCAAGTATAGCTTATAAATCACGGAAGGATCTAAATAAGAAGGGGGTCACTGTGCATGTAGAGTTATGGAGAAGAAGGATAAATTTGACTTGAATTTTGAAAGATGGATATCAGGATTTAGGAACCTGGAAATGAAGAGAAAGCATTCCAAGCAGAGGTAGAAGTGAGAAACAATAGAACTTCACTCATATCCCTTTGGAGAAGTCATCTGTTAAGTTTTATGCATATTTTCATATATTTTTATCCTCAGATGGACTCTGAAATTTCTAAGGGTAGAGACCTAATTTTAATTATCCTCTCATTACAGTGTTTCACACTTAAGAAGTGCTCAGAAAACACAGAAGGAGAAGGAGAAGGTGGATCAGAATGAGGAGAGACAAGGAAGAAGAAAAAAATGATATATGTAGACTCTGTGATAGGGTGAAAAACACATTAGATTTAGAGCTAAAGATAATGTATTTAAATAAAAAGAAAGATAATGTATTTAAATAATATATTTGAATCTTACCATATTGCCTACAGTATTTCTTTACTCTAGGTTTTGTTTTGCTCATCTACACAATGGCAAAGACAAATTCCACCTCAATGATGTTGGTGCAAAATAGATTATCTGATGTAATTTAATTTTTCTGGCATTGTGTCTAGTCTGTGATATTGCTTGATAAATATTTATTAATACTGAAATAGTGATTTTTCTGTGAATGCTCAAGAGCATTGTGTCCCCTGGATTCTCTTCATTTACTCCTTTCTTCATTCCTATCATTTTTGCAACCTTTCCTCTTCCTTTTATAGTCTTTCTCATGCTTATCATTTGTATCTGCATTGTCAGATTCCTATTTAATCAATTTTATCATCCTTTTCTTACATAAATTGCTAACATTTATAGAACACTTAATAAGTGTCAATGAAAGGGCTAAATATTTTTTGTATGAATGATCTTATTTAAAAATCACAAGTAGTATAAGGATCCTAACTATTTTTAATTTGTGGACAGAATCCAGGATTTCAGAAAGATTCAGATAAGATTTCCATCAACATACGGATATTAAGTTTGGAGTAAGGTTTGAGCCCAGGCAGTTTGAGCGTCACAACAAAGACATGACCACTAAATCAGGCTGCTTCTTCAATCCCACTACGCTCAACTCTCTAGAAAGACAAAAACAAAAGTTCATAAAAAATGACATCAAACTATTTAAACCATCTACAGCTGTATCCCATTTGATTTTAGGAATTTTGTTTATGTTGCTTTGCATCTGTGGTGTTTACGTAAGAACCTGATAAGTCTTTCAATTGATGGCTTACAGTATATTTAGGTGTCCCCTGTCATACTTATGCAGAAAACCGGGAAGTGTTACCTGAATGTGGTTGACAGCCCAGGTAGTGTTTTCTGGGTCACCTTTCCTTAGCAAAAGATTCACTTGTTTGTTTGTTTAATGAAAAGAGATATCAAAATATAATCACATTTACACACTTTGTATATATATACCTATACAAATACACACACATATATATATACTAATAAAGAAATTAGTAACATATTTTAAGTAAGATATCCATTCACAATGAATGCATTTTAAAAATGAAACATTTTATGCTTAAATGGTAAGTTTCAGTGTTCTGGAAAATTCACTTATTTGCAGCCCTTCCTTCCCAAACAATGCTCAATAAATAACAAGTTGTGCACATCCCTTTTTTGTGGGGCTATTGCCTCAATTATGTGTACAATTGCTTCATTTTGCAAGTTCACTTTGCCTGTGTAGGGCATTGCCCTGGTTGGTAATTGTGTGGCCTATTGTTTGCAGTACATGGATAATTATTATGCTGTGAACATCAATTTGTTGTATTGTGCCGAATGGCACTACTTCCCGGGGGACGTGATGATAGCTGTGATTCTCCTCAATAGGAGGTGGGATGTTACTCAGGGCTAGAGCTCTGCCCAGTAATTCCCTCTTTACAAGTAGGACTATACATAGTATATCCTAGAAGTCCTTTATTATAGCATTTTTTCTGCTTATTAGCATCATTTCATGCTGGATAGGTACTAGTGTAATTTTCCATTTTGTTTCATCAAATTAAGGGAAGAAAGGGGACTGTCTTACAAGTCTTTTATTTTATAGACAGTTGGTCATTTCATTAACAGTTTTCACATTCTTGTTTGTCATGATGACTGACGATAGTAAAAAGATTTTCTCCCCATTAACTTATGAGAGAACAGTGCTTTTACTTATTTATTTATTTGGGGGCTGAGAAGTATTGATCTACCAAAGAGGACATTTATTAAAATGTAACTAGCATCTTGACACTTGCAAGTGGTGCACACTTTAACCGATTAAATAGTCATGAAGAAAGAAATCAATACATCTTGTATTCCTCTACTATGATCTCTGCCAGCAAAGTGGCCTCACAAATTAAGAAAGAAATAAACAAATGTGTTTACACTGAATGTTTAAAGCACTTTGCACTTTAATCAAGAAGTAAAAGGACATTACTAATATTGGTTGGTTAGGTGGTTTGGATGTGGTTACTTTTGTACAAACCTGGTGATAAATAAGAAATTGACTACTGAAGTTCCCAACCACAACAGGACTAAAGCGTGTTTGTGGGACTAAGGCAACTGTGGCTGGTTGTCCTAGGAAATGGAGGGGGAATGTCATTGGAAATTCACTGGGGAAAGTTCTTATTAAGCTTTTGTTTGTTTTCATTTGTGTTTGGTTTTTGGTTTGTTTGTTTGGTAATCTCAGTTTGCATAGCCAAAGTGTTCCACATTTTTCAGCCCCAGCGTTGTGTAGTTTGGTGTCCTGGAAGAGATGCAGGTCACATCTCTGTGTACGTGGGCACAAAAGAAATATTAGTGATGTTAATGGCTTCAGTAGTCAGTCATAGTTGATTTCCCACCAAATTCTAGATTCTTAGCACAAAAGCCTTTAAGTATCTTCTAACATGTTTGGATATTCTCAGAGACGTGGAGCTCATAATTAACAATTTTTGATATCATAGATTTTTTTGAAACTTTGTGACTATTTTGAGCCATAATTTTAGACCTGTTAAGAACCCACTAACTTTTTACAGCTATGCTTGCCAAATTTCATCTTCTCGGTTTTCATTTATCATTTTAGGCTACTATGATGGTCAATATCCCTGCCAGGCTTGTGTCACTTGAGCATTTGAAGAGTACTGCCAAACATCAATAAGAGCAGTTTCACTGAATCCCAGTGCAGGGGCTCACTGATAATTAGCTTTTGCTCAAAGCTTTTCCAACATTATTATATAATTTCATCATCCTTGATATAGAAATGCATTTCTCCAAGGTAATGCCATGATTTCTAACTTTTTAATTTAAAAAAATAAAACCTTTACTTTACAATTCAAATTCATATACACAAATGTATAGAGCACTTGATCCAGCACTCAATGTATTTATTTATATTTATTTATATTATTCTTAATCTGAGGAGGAGATTATGAAGATGTTTTATTGGAGTGGGAAGATGTTAGAAATATACATTTTTAAACATCACATTATCAGTTAAACAGGGTGTCAATGGAGCCTTTACTCTACATGAATAGTCTAGATACTCCATGTGACTACAAAAGTGGCTGCTCTATTCCTCCGGGATGAAGTGGTCTGTATCAGGTAGGAAGAGATTATATTTATATTAGTGCAGATGAAATGGCCATGATGTATATTTGTTTGATCTTATCTACCTAACTTTTTAAAAAAACAACATTAATTGTGATTTCAATGTGTTTAATTGTAAGAGAATTTATGAGGGTTAAGTTTCTTGATTTTGGCCTTATATGGGTATTGAAGTCCAGTGTTATAGTTTAGCTGTAACTATTAATTTTTTCCCTACCAATTATGTCTACAAAAGGAATTTCCAGGCTAGAGGTATCCATAGAATATCTTCTCCATAGAATCATGCTCCACATGCCTCCTTAACTTTCCACAATGCCTTTCCTGGCAGTGCTGCCCCATGAGATAATCTCTGTCCTCCCTCACTTCCATAACATAAATAACCTCCACTGCACATTTCCAACTTAATTACATTCCTCTGAGACTACTTCTATTCTTGGTTCACGTTTTTAAATCTTGGTTGTTGGGTCTTCGTTTCTGTGCGAGGGCTTTCTCTAGTTGGGGCAAGCAGGGACCACTCTTCATCGCGGTGCATGGAATATAAGATCTTTTAAGGGCAAGTATAATAAATGTTGATTATATTTTATCCTTTGATATATTTAACACATTTCTGGGCATATGGTATATGTTCTGCATGTTTTTGCATTTGGATTCATTTTATTCATAGCATCATGTTTAAGAGTTGATTCTTCATTCAAATTCTTATCTAGGCAAGGTCTTTGATTTAAAAAAATTTCACGGTGACTTCATATATGTTGGCCTTCACTTCAGTTATCTTCTAACCTTGGTATTATAAGCCATCCTTGTACTTCTTTCCCTTTATTGTTATTTTCCTGGTTTATGGTAATATTGTTAGGACTGGCCTTAGAGATGTGGCTGACTAACTAACTTGTGATATGAAAAGAGCTGCAAATTCTGAAACAGATAAGTCAGCTTTATTCCAAAAAAAGCATTTCTTTATATGAAGTAGTAACACTTGTGGTGTATAAACAAGGATGAAGTATGTATAATCTTACAGGTGAGGAAACAAGATGTAAGGCAGCTACAGGCACATCACATGCTGCCAGATTAATTCAAAACTATCTTATAAAAAAGAGACCTATCAATTTAAGTCTTTGTTGAAAGAATCTGCATTTTTGAAGGAGAATGAATGTAAGGATATCACTAAATGGCCAAAACACACTATGAATATAAATTTCAACTGTTCTCAGTTTCTAAAGGAAAGTTGAACTAACAAAGGAGGGAAAGAAAATTTCCATATGTTTTTGACACATTTTTTAAGTCAACCAGCTAACAGTGAACAAAAAAGGACTCAAAGAAGAAAAAAAGGACCAACTCCTGAAATCAGTAAAGATCTCATAACCCAAAGAGATACGAAGAAGCAAAACAAAGCAAAAAATAAAGTCATTAGACTCAAATAACAAGCTAAGACACAAGGACTGTGGAGATAAAGGGAAAATATGTACAGAGTGTAAGTACAGAATCTTATCTCACTTAAACAGAAGAACAAGGGAAGCAGACTGCCTTCCCTTTTCCACTAGATAGAGTCAGGATTGAACTGCAGAGATAGTTGGGGGTGGGGCAAAGGTTGCAGAAAGGTTTTCACTGTTAGGGTCTCCACAAAAGCTTTTTCAGCCTGTTAGTGAGGGAGTGTGTGTGTGTGCTCGTGTATATATGTGAGCTTATATTATATTGAGTAGCATTTAGTATTACATTTTCTAGAAAGTCATGCAAACCAGATGTACATCACAGTGTCCCTCACAGGAATGTACAGAGCAGAAAACAGCAGTCTGGATTTGGCTGGGCTCAGGCTGTTAATTTTTATTTTTATTCTACAGTTTATTTCCTTTAAAGCACAACTTTTTCCATTTGAATGACTATATATACTATCATTATTATATGTAATAGTATATATAATATCATTATACATAATATATACTATGTATAATTTAACTATATATATAAATAGTTTTATATATATATATATATATGATTCCTCATCAATGAGGTTGGTTCTCATTGCTTTATTTCTTTCTGAGGTGGTTCTATAAGAACAATAATCTCATCTTAAGGTGCACAAGTCTCTTTGGTTTATTTAGGACATTCCAAATGTTGAATAACCTTGGCTCTTTTATACAAAATTCCATGTCAATAAATGTATAGTATTTTAGAAATTCAAGAGTATTACTATTTATTTAGTGACAGAAAAGACTGTTGAAGACACACAAATTATTCCCAGTACATCAGGTGAATAGGTTAAAAAGAGTCCTGTGAAATGGACTTAGATTAGTTCTTGTGCTAATTTTCCTTCCTGGTGTAGATGGAGGCTTTTATCACGTCTGGGACTGGGAGCCAACTCAGTTGTGGATTCAATCCCACCCATGCGCACTTATTCAGACACTGTCACCAATGGTGTGATGACTAATCAGCAACTAAATTATTATTTCTAACGTTTTTCTTTAGTTATATTTGAGTTCAACTACTTACTCAGCAAACACTCCAATGAAGTGACATTTCCTATGTTTATTATTATGTCTTTTGTGTTGGTTGCTGAGGGAGTAACAAAGAGGTGTTGGACATGTTTCCTGCATAAAATGAGACTATACTATCAAGAAGGAAATAAGTCATACTTAATTATGTGTAGATGATTGTGCAATAGAGTTTTGGGAAGGAAAAAATAATCCTGCTTAGAGTGGCTTAACGGTCTTCTGAAACACCTTAGTCATGGACACCCACTACCCTTTCTTTCTTTCTTTTTTTTTTTTTTAAGTTAACTTCCTCTCTTTCATCTTTCCAATAATTCAGTCTTTTCAAAGTGTAGGATGTGTAACACTAACACTATACAAGGTGACTTCCAGTGCAAGACTCATACTCATTCCAATAGCTTGTGCATGAAGCATTAAATGTCACTGAATCACATAATGAGAGATTTATTCCCTTTTCAATTCTATTTCAATGCTACTGATTGTGTGAAGATGAAAGTCTCATTTGGGGGTTAGTAGGTCCCTATATCTGAGCTAATATCAAATATTTAACAAAATTGGAGTAGACATTAGATTCAGGGCCTTAGGCTGGCAATAGGGAAGAGCTCCAGTTTCAAAATATTGCTTCAATTTTGTTGTCTTTGTCATAGCTCTTGTTGCTTTAATGACTTAAATTCAGGAAAAAAGTATATATATATATATACTTGTATATATATATATGACATTTATAAAAAATATATAAATGTATATGATTTATTTCAGGGATATGAAGTTTCCTGAATAAATTGGCTTAACTTAAAAATATTGTTTTTATTAATAGAAAACAAATAGACCTGTAGGTGGCAGTTGAAATTTGGAAAACCTCACACCAACCCAAATTCCCTACAACTCAAGTCACACCTGTTCTGGATGTTTCCTTTGATAATATGGAGCCTCAGTTGGCCTCCTTACTGCTAGCATTCTTCTTAGCCTTTTAATATATCCTCCTAATACTGCTTAACAGATAAGATAGATGTTCATTTGATATATATTGACTGACTGAGGTAACAATTAACCTTGGTAGTCAAAGTGACAAGGACTTAGATGCTGGGGAGTAGAGAGAAGGGCATTGCAGATCAGTGAAAGGGGAGCATCCAAGGCCCAGATAACATTCTGAGTTGAGTGTGGTACAACAACCACAAATAACCTGGTGCATCATGTTCTTAAAAGAATGGCAGGAAATAAATCTAAATATCTGACTAGCAGCTCTGAATAACTTGCTCCGTGTATGTTGCTTTCCATTGGACTTCCCCTTAACCTCATCACACACATTCTGCCCAGTCATGATCCACCGAGACTACCATTGATAGCAGGCCTCACTTGACCACCACTTACATTTTAATATAATTTTAGTGCTTCTGCTGAAGCAGGCTTTTCTGCATTTCTTTCTTTTTTTTTTTTGGTAAGCCTACAGATTCACAGAAAGACCACGCCTCGTATTAAATCTAAACTGTAATAGGTTCTAAAGTTCTATTCATCAATTTTCCTTAAAGTATACCTTATTATTTTCCATGATCTGACCTAACACTCAGAGCAGCAAGTAAAGAGAATGCAAAGAGTACCTTTGGTAAGAGTTAGCATCCTATTTTGTATCACCATGATCTGCTCAACGTTCAGCATAATGTGAAAGTCTTAACAAAACAACTGATAAAAGGAAAAACCATAACACTAATAAAAGCCCCATGCTTGGAGGATATGTTTAATAGTTCTAACATGTATAACATTAAAATTTTATCATCAAATCAGGGAAAGGACATTTTGTACACAGAAATCAATTTACCCAGCAACTATCTGCGAGACTTGCTTGTAAGTTATTTTGTCTCAAAGAATACACTGCTTTTAAACCTAATTCTACTGCATTTTAGACTGTATAAAGAGAAAGGAATGTGAACATTTTTGCTCAAAGCATAAGTGAAAGAGCCAGAACACTTCCAAGTACTACAGACAAAAAGAAGTACTTTGGTGAAATAAAATGAAATTTTGTAGCACCAGCTTTCCTGAGTGTTTAAGCCTTTGTTTAAAAATTTTCTCCATATATATGAGCTGCTCTGTTTCTTTGACTAATGGGCCAATCTATTTATCAAATGAAAGCAAGAAGCCCACAGCCTAAGCCAGCTTTTAGAAAACCAAATGCAGTGGCTAAGATTATGAACCATTAGTTCAAAATCAGAATACAAGTTTGCAAGTCACATAAACCTGAATTTGGGTGTCAGTTTTAATGCTTATTGTCTGATTTTGACTAAGTTAATTCTAAATAAGCTCCTGTTTTATTATCCATAAAATATGGATAATTTGTTATATGTAATATTGTCATTGTTGTGAGGCTTACGTTACATAACAATTAAAAGCTTCTAGCATAGTGTCCCAACAACAGGGGGGACTTAATAATTGCTAGTTGCCTTCCTGACCTTGCCCCATAATGGAAGAGCTTCAGACCAGATGAAATCCAGAAGCCCCACTGCTGATGAGATCTGTGTCATTGCTGTGTCCTTACAGCAGTGCTGGTGATCTCACTATTAGAGCAGTTTTACCCAAAGAGCAACTCCTTCAAGGAGGTTCGACGCCTGAATATAACACATCTGAACATAGCAAGTCCAAGTGTTGCAGTCCAACCAGCCATCCTGATGCTTCCTCTGCTTTGCCATCACTTGCTCTGTACTCCAAACACAGCCCGTCAGAGCTGTCCAGGCTTCTAGTTTTGCTCTTTCATTTTCCAGAGGAGATCAGCAAAGCTATGATAGAAAAGCAAGTAGCGGACTTGCTTTAAATGTACAATAGGGAAGTGGAAGATCAGAAATGAGCTCACAGTTTACTGACAGCCTTTTATTTATATGAGGTCTGCTGTAGCTTTCGGGAAGAAGAAAGTGTCTCAGTCCTCAAGCAACTCGGGATTTGAAAGAGAACCAAGGTGTAAAGAGTTAGGCATCTTAGGTAAGTGTACTTAAAAATGCAAACCAACGGGGCTTCAGTCCAGGAAATCTCTGGAGGAAGGGAGTCCAGAGGCTGGAGTCGACCACAAGGATAGACAGGAGGTTTCAGATGCTTAGTGGACACTGGATTACCTCCCTCAATTTGGTCAAAGGGGCCTGAGGGCCCTGGTGCACAGTCACCGAGGAGAAAGTAGTTAGTCAGTTGTGCATGTGAGGAACAGGCGTGAGAGCTAAGAAGAAAATAACTTAAGAAAGGACACTTTGATGTAATTATTTATTTCAATTAGAATTTAGGTTATTTTTAAAAGCTAAATAATTCCATTAATTTAATTAAAATATTCAAATTGGTATAATCCTGTAGTGTCTTACCTCAATATAAAATGATTCTATTTTAGACTAATGATAGATCTTTCCACCTTATTGCTCTTTTCCTGAAGTTACACAAATACACATTTATACAGACATACACACAGACATCCCTTATGCATGCATGTGTGTGCATATACACACGTATGCAAATATATGAATATGTGTATATACACACACACGAACACACATGGGATGCTTTGCACTGCATTTGATTATACATGTCAAAAACTTATTGATGAAGTGAATTGCTTTTTCCAAAGTGCTTTACTTCTTCCCATTATTATTCCTCAATAAAGAAGCTGTATGAATGGAGTGGCAAAGTGTGGGCGCTGGAGCAGACTGCCTGGGTGTGAATTCTAACTTAGCTATTAATACTGTGACATTGGGCAAGCCACTTGACATTTGTCCCTCAGTTTCCTAACTGTGAAGCAGCAATAATAAAAATAGCCATGTAATTAGTTAATGTATATAAAGTGCTCAAAATAGGGTTGTTTATAAAGATCTAAATAAGCATGAATTCAATAAACATTGACTATTAGCTGCTATAACTTGCTATGATAGATAGGTATGATATTATTGTTCTGGTTTTATTAATAAAAAGCCTGGTTGGAAACCAGTTATTAAGTTATCGGTCACTGTATGGGTTAGGAATGAAAAAGTGAGCAACTTATTATAAGAAAGCATTTGAAATGCAAAAAGGAAGAAGCTAAGGCATCTCCATTTATGTTGAAGTTATAATATCTACAGATAAATCAAGTTGCTAACTCATTGGATTTAAAAATCAAGCCACCTACCCTACATCTTGAATTGTTAGCCTCTACTTGTCTAGTGAGAGCTGTCACAGCTGGAAGGTTGAGGCTAAGCGCAGCCCCAAGCTCAGCACAGTTCCATAGAATGCCCCTCAGCCCAGCTCACTGCTACCTGGGAGGCAGGACGGGTTCTCAGGACAATGAGCATTGGCTCTGGATAGTGTAGGTGTGATATGTGTGTGTGTCCTGAACCCTCCTGAAGGGTTACGGCTCTTTGGGTAAAACTGCACTAATAAAAAGAGAGCTTCACCACTGGTTGGCATACACAGGCCAGCCTAGAGGGCAATCCACGATGGAGAGGCAGCTCAGATCCTCTTCTCAGTCATCCCCTGCTGTGTCCCAGGGTCTGCACTCAGGAATTAGAATTAGGAAGCACAACTGGGAAAGCTAAAAAATGTGTTGTTATCTCTATTTTTCTTTTAGGTATAGCTGGAAATCGGAAAGCACTGGAAGTATACACTTTCAGCTGAACAATTTGGTCATACTCAGAAATGGTTGAATTTAGAGACACAAGCAGGTTTCATTTTTATTTTGTTGTCTCTTTGTTTAATTTTACAAAAGATAATACACTTTCTGGGTGTTCCCATTGATTGTTTTGCTATTTTGTAAATTAAAATTTCCAAAATTTCATTTCATGTAATGTAAATTGGTTAGCAAATATTTCTATAACAAATTTGTATGATTAACACCAAATCAAACAAAAATAAGTATATCTGTTTACTAAAGGGCTTCTGTGGTATAATAAAAAATATGGGGTCTTTGTCCCCAATTTTTGGCACAGAGTTTCAAAAGCCCTTGGAATTTTCTCAGTGATAAGAGTGTCATTATGCTAATGAGATGACTCTTGAGGTCCCTAGGTGGCTGCAGTATGAGGGCTGGTTGCAGAAAAAACAACTACTTGATTAGATGGTTAGAACTTTCAGCTCTACCCCAGATCTTTAGGGAGGGAAAAAGGGCTGGAGACCGAGCCCAGTCACCAATAGCCAATGATTTAATCAACCATGCCTACATAATGAAGCCTCAATAAAAACTCTTGAACAACGAGGTTTGGGGAGCTTCTGCATTGGTGAATATCAATGTCCTGGGATGATGGAACTTGTGGAGAGGGCATGAAGCTCCGTGCCCTTCTCCCTTACATTGCGCTATTTATTTCTTCCATTTGGCTGTTTAAGAGTTGCATCATTTAGAATAAAATTATAATTTAAGTATAGCACCTTCCTGAATTCTGTGAGTGGCTCTAGAGAATTATTGAACTTGAGTGTGGAGTGTCATGGGAACCCCCAAATTTGTAGCCTGTTGGGAAGAAGTACAGGTAACCTGAGGGTACCCAAGACTTGTGGCTAGTGTCTGAAGTAAGGAAAGTCTTGTGGGACTGAGCCCTTAACTCACGGGGTCTGCACTCACTCCAGGTGTTTAGTATTAGAACTGAATTGAAGTGTAGGACGCCCACTTGGCCTAAGATAATTGACTTGTTGGAAAAGGTGTAACTTTTAAGATATGTTAAAATGTATTCAAAATCATCATGAGAAGGACACTCAATTTCCAAAATTATTGTTTTGCTCTAAGATACTTTACTTGGGGAGAACATCACAGGGCCTTATAATGCTTGAAATGTACTTAGAAAATAATTTTATAGGTACAGCTTTAACATATCCAGTACAGTATTCTGCTTCTACCTTTATGTCAGACATTATAAGTAGAGCAGAGTGAGAGGAATAAAAAATTTAAATGCGGGCTTCCCTGGTGGCGCAGTGGTTGAGAGTCCGCCTGCTGATGCAGGGGACACGGGTTCGTGCCCTGGTGCGGGAAGATTCCACATGCTGCGGAGCGGCTAAGCCTGTGAGCTATGGCCGCTGAGCCTGCGCGTCCGGAGCCTTGTGTTCCGCAATGGGAGAGGCAACAACAGTGAGAGGCCCGCGTACTGCAAAAAAAAACAAAACAAAACAACAACAATTTAAATGCAAGTGATTTTATTGTTCTAATTTACCATCCAAGAAGAGCCCCGCTGCCTGCTTCAATTTCTACTTTTAAAGTGAGGTCTTGTCTCTTCTTTAGAAAATCAACTTTAAAATACCTGAGCTGGCAAAAATTACGATGAACCTCAGCAAAAATGAATGGTTTCTAAACAGATATAAGAGGATTTTGGAGCCATATGGAAAGAAATGTGGGTGATCCTCAAATGAACCCAGGGCCTCGATCAAGTTTGGCAAACACAAAGTCAACAGAGACCAGTCAGTTAACATAAAAGAAAGAAGCAGTTTGGGGAGTAAACATGTGCATGTCAAGAAGAGAACTGTTCTTCAGCTTCTATCAATTCTTGCCATCCAGGAATCCATGCCCAATATTGACAACTCTCCTGATTTTTCAAAAGAGGCAGAAATCTGAATCTTATGTGAAACCTCAAATTTTTTTGCAACCAATTTTAATTTAAAAAAAATACTGTGTGGGCAATAAAAAATACATCTGTTATCTGAATTTGGACCACTATGTGTGGTTTGCAAAGATATTCTCTTGGAATATAAGACTATTCATGATCTAGCCCCAGACTACCATATTGCTAATAGTCCTACTTGTTTATACTCTTGATCATACTGAATTACATGCACTTCCTGCTAATTTTTAAAATTTCTTTCTTTGCCTAGGATGCTTGTTGTATTCTCATAACATCAACTAACCTACTCCCTTTTTTGAAAAAGAATTTGTTCAAGCATCATTTCCTTTGTGAATCTTTTCCTAAAACATTTCTTTTTTGCCTACATGGTATATTTGCCACTTCTCCTCTGTATACCAGTAATGCATTAAAGTGCTTCTATCACAGCCACATGGCTTGTATTGAAAGCACAATCTTACATACCAATCTTGTATAACATATTTAATATGCAATGTTTACACATCCTGCAAATCTGCCTGTCAGATGGATCCAGACTGGTAGCTGTTTTGCTGCCTGTAACTCCTCTACTCCCTGAAGATCTTTTACTTGGTTTCTTCATTCTGTTTACTTGGCTCACTTCTCCCCAAATATGTTTCTACATTATGTGAACATCCCAAGACAAAATTAAGACCAGGTCATCAAAGGCAAGAAAATTCAAGGCAGTTTCACTGATGATCTGAGGATGATGGAAGAAAATTAGAAGGCAAGAAATCAAACTTACTATCAATAGTTACTACTAGATATGACTATTGCTAGAGTCACAGCCATACTCCAACCAGATATGTCCCTTACCAGCTACTCCTCTGTTTTGCCTAGTTGTTTCCATGTCTGGCAGGGAGGTATGCCTTCTCCTAACATGTGTGCCTCCAACTATGTTCCCTTTCCCAGAGTTTGAGCTTCCCCTCTCCCACTTCTCTGAGGACCATTGAGAAGGGAGAAAGATACACTTTGACCCCCTTTTTTTCTCTCAATCTCTTTCTCAGTCTCTCACAAGGAGAAGCAAATCTTTTACATTTTTTATGCTTACTATCATTGATATACTCTGCTTTATTCTGTTCTCTCTTTTGTTTTTCTTACAGGTTTACTGAGATATAATTGGCATACAGCACTGTATAAGTCTAAGGTATACTGCATAATGATTTGACTTACCTACATCATGAAATGATTACGACAATAAGTTTAGTGAACATCCATCATCTCAAATAGGTACAAAATTTAAAAAAAAATTTTCTTGTGATGAGAACTCTTAGGACTTACTTTCTTAACAACTTTCACCTATAGCATACAGCTGTGTTAATTGTATTTAACATGTTGTACATTACATTCCTCATACTTATTTATCTTATAACTGGAGATATGTACATTTTGACTACCTTCATCCAATTCTCTGTATATTTTTTACAGATAAGTTTTACTACTTCTTTTCTAGAATTTCCCAGTTTGAAAGAGAAGTTCCTTCTTCCTTGCATAAATAAAGGACTCATTTAAGTTACTTACCATTCACCTTATCAGGGGAATAACTCAAGTTCACAGGTGATTCTAAACTCTTATATAGAGGAACTAAAAATTGCTACAGTTTTAAATAGCAATTTTAGCCCCACCTTAACTGACCACCTCTCTGCCAGTTCAGATCATAAGCTTTCCAAAACATCAGAGTTCAGACTTAGTTATAAGGTCCCATTAAAATCTTATAACCTGTGTTTAACAGGGAAAGACAATCAACTACAGATCTGAAACACTGAGAAAAGGAGAACATAGAAGTGTCAGCCTAATGTTTAACACTATGTGAAAATAAGATTTCCAATTTTGCTAGAGGTGAGAGAAAGTTGAAAATAATATTTTGTTTTATTTTAAATTACTTTCAAGTGTTCGCTTCAGTGATTTTAGGTATTATTCGTGAAGATGATGTCCAAGGAGACTATGATTTCAAATATACCACCAATGATTTCCCCATTTCACAGCCACCATTGACATGGTATTATTCCAAGAACCCACTTGCAAATTAACAATAAGGTACTGACCAGAGCCAACTCCTCAAATGTTCCAGGAAGAAACCTTATCTTAGACTACATTTGAAGTATCAAACTATTTAAAAGTAATTGACGTAGGCAGTGAACCATGGAGCCACAGGCTCATGAATAACACAGATAGGGAAATGAATGTGCAGGTGAGTTTTCTCCAAGGTAATCACTGTAGGTCAAATGCTGCTCTGTAGTTTCTAGTTACAATTCATAATTTTTGGAGGTTCAAACTCTGTTAACTTCCTATTTCTAGACAATGGGCTAAATGGCTCTAGAAATGGTATTATAATGACACTGGAAATAGTAACTATTTATATATATTTGCATGTTATTCATGGAAAAACTCATAGTAACATGATGAGCAGTTACAAATAATCATAATACAATGTGACATTATTACTATATCATAAAATTTTATCATATTGTTGTCTTATCTTTGTATGTCTTATCTTTGACAATGAATACTAAACTTTGTGTGATTTACAATCAGTAGCACAGCTAACTGTCACTTGTATATTAAAATACAGGACTTGTAGCAAAATTAAAGAAACACCTATTTCCTCTCACATCATTTCTCCAAAATAGTTATGTAATCTTTACCACTAAAATACAAATATGGTAGTCACTAGATCACACAAAAAACTAACTAGGAGGAAGTATACAGAAATTGCATTCCTCTTTTAAAAATATTTTTCTATTATAAAAATAATCTATTTTCCTAGGAAACCTGGAAAAATTTACAAATGAAGAAAGAAAAACAAATCCAGAAGCAATGAAGGTTATAAAATTGGTACACTTCATTACAATAACATTTATGCTTTATTGTTTGCACTTGAGAGTATACTTACTATTTTGTTTCATAACAAGGAATTTATAGATAAGATTTTGAATGAGACATCATCTATGGTTAGTATTCTTTTTTTTTTTAATCATAGAATGCCTTAGGTCATTCAGTATTCATTTTGAAAACCTCTAAATAATTTCTCAAGTTCCTCAGCATGTGTGGAGATAATTTTTTTTTTTTTTTTTGGAATTTTCCTGCTAAAAGAAACACATTTCTTATTCTGGGAAAATATCAAAAGGATTAACCTGAAGTACCACACTTTTCCCTGTGGCTATGGAAACCACCTTATAATCTATAGTATAATTCAAGTGAAATTCTGAGTTGAGAATCACAAAGATTACAAATAGACATGCAGAGTTTTATACCTCAACAGCCTTGATCTTGAGTTCTCAATCTTGTTTCATTTTCAGTCAACTTAATAATTACTGAGTAAAGTTTAAAAACCATTTCTATTCTTAGCCTTTAATAATCTTACAATATTTATCTATTATCTTATAATTTTGAAATATAAAGTTGTCATGAATTGATGAAGTGTAATCTTTATTCTGTTGTATTCCAGAATTTGAGGTTGAAGAGGAGAAGTCTGAGGCAAAGCCATTTTCCCCTTTGGTATTCCTTTTTTAAAAATTCTACATGTCTATTTGTACAAACATTTTTATATTTTTTCAACGAAAATCATTGTCAGAATCTATGAAAGAGAGTTTTCTTGTCATTGATTTCGTGGAACTTTGGTTAAAACACTTTGATCTAAATCTACAAAATAACCCCTTTCCTCTGATTCAGGGAAATTTCTTTCACTTGAAAAACAATGTTTTTTTTACCTATTTACTTCTTTATTTTATATTTTATTGTACATTGTGAGAGAGATTTTCTAATTCATCCTATTCATGAATTATATTTGTATCTTCTATGAATGTTCTTATTTTTTCTTGAATTATTTGTTTACTTTACATCTTTAAAACACCTTTTTCTTACTTTTAATTTTATTCCAGTTTTTTTAATCTCAAGAGTTATTTTCTTATACATTTTGTTTATATTTCATGGAGGCCAAATAATCCTTACAATCTTTTGAAATGTTCAGAGTTTTCTACATTTTTTTCTGATTCCTGTAATAGATCAGTTTAGGGGTCTGCTTTAGTTAACAACTGTATATTCAAACTACCTCAAAACTTAATGAATCAAACAAAAATGGTTCATCATTACTCATGTGTCTGTGGGTTGCCTGTGGGTATTGGCTGATCTAGACTAGGTTCAACTGGGTTAGGTTGGACAGAGAGGCTCTATCCTACTTGTCCTTTATCCTATTTCTGACCAACTGGCTAGCTCAGACATTCTTTTCTCCTGGTGATGGTGGATATGCATGAGGGTAAGCTAAAGCATGCAAGCCCTTATAGGTGTAGGCTCAGAACTGGCACACCAGCATGTTTACCTCATTCTACTAGCCAAATCAAGGGATGGGGAAATATACTTTGACCCAGACCAAAGTCAAGGAGTGGGGAATTATATTCTGCCTTAGTGAAAGGAATTCTAAAAATCATACAGCAAAGCGCATGTATAAAAGTGGAGGTGAAAAACCAGGGTGAATAATACAATCAACCAAGGGTCTGCTATTTTCTAAGTGTTTGTATGTGGTTTCTCTATCCTTATAGTACAGCACATCTTCTATTACTCTTTTTTTTCTTATTTAACTCATATTTGAGCAAATTACAATATAAAGAGTGTCAGTGATTATCAACAAATAGATTGTATAAATTTGCCTTAACTATGGTTATGTCAATTTGTTTGTTGGTATAATACCCTTCTTTTACCTATTGAAGGATTTGAGATTGCATGCTACAGTCTCTAAGTCAATTCCTGGTGTCTATCAGGCATGTATGTAATGTGGTTTTGTGGAACTGAATAGCAATGATCCCCATCCTTCTATTACCTAGCTCTTTGTCTTTTAGGGTAGATGGTGTTCATGAGATATTGCAGTACTCAGAATACTCTGACTCAGGGACTTTCTCTGTTGCTCTCCTCCTAAACTGTGTTTAGTGACACATCTTCCAGAATGTAATATACCTCTATCACTTCTCTATGCTTCATGCTCGTCACATTATCACTTGCTCTTTTGTTTTCCATGACTTGCACTTTTAAGCAGTAAATCTTCATGGTCTTAGATTTGGTAATGGATTGTTAGATATGATGCCAAAACCATAAGCAACAAAAGAAAAATAGATAAATTGAACTTCATCATTTGGACTTCATTAAAGCCAAAAATTTATTCACCAAAGACATTAACAAGAAAAGGAAAAGACAACTAACAGAATGGGAGAAAATAGCTGCAAATCATATATTTGATAAGGATTTAGTGTTCAAAATATATAAAGAAATCTTACAACTGAACAACAAAAGAAAGTAACAGTGCAATTAAAAACTATAAAAATGACTTGAGTAGGTATTTCTCCAAATAAAATATACAAATTACAAAGATGCTCAAGATCACTAATTACCAGAGAAATGCAGATTAAAAGTGCAATGAGATACCATTTTACACTTACTAGGATGACTATAATAAAGGAACTAAAAAAGGAAAATAACAAGTGTTGGCAAGGATATGGAGATATTGGAATATTGGGGCATTGTTGATGGGAATGTAAAATCATGCCACCACTGAATAAAAGTTTGGTAGTTCCTGAAAATAAAATAATCATAGAGTTCTCATGTGAGCCAGCAGTTTCACTCTATATATACCCCAAAGAATTGTAAACAGAGATTCAAACAGATACTTGTACACCAACATCCATTACACACAAGTCAAAAAATCAAAACAACCTAAGGGTTCATCAACAGATGAATGGATAAACAAAATGTGGTATATAAATACAATAAAATATTATTCATTCATAGAAAGAAATTAAATTTGATACATGCTACAACACTGATGAACTTTAAAAATATTTTGCTATTATACTATGTGAAAAAAAGCAGACACAAAGGAAAAATGTTATATGATTCCACTTATATAGCCAAATTCATAGATACAAAAATTGGATTAGAGGTTACCAGGGATGGGGTGTGGGGAAGGGAAATAGTTTTTCTTTGGGGGGATGAAAAAGTCCAGAAATAGATATTATTAGTGCTGGATTAACATTACAAACGTAATTAATGGCACTGAATTAAACATTTAAAATAGTTAAAATATTTTTTTTCTAATATATATTTTATCACAGTTTAAAAAGTAAGAGATAGGGGGAGCATGATAGCCTCTAAAAGTCTGCCCAGGCTTAGACTTGAAGAATAACCATGAATGTTTCTAAATCTGTCTCCTCATTTTAAGTGGTGCTAAAAATAGAAATGTCTCTTCCTTTACTTCACTCTGCTTCCACTGTTTTGTACGTGTATTTAAATGAAATTACTTATTAGATTTAATTGTAATAATTTTCTACTTTACAGACTAGATACTCCTTGATAACAAGAACCTTACAAAGTAGCTGGTTCCAGGAAGGTCCTGAATTGGGTAAATGTAAATTAGTGACTGTCTAGTTGTTAAATAAATGAATGACTCTCAATGTGTGGAAATGGAGATATTTCTACTGAAGCAAAGTGGGTAGGACTATATGGATGGCTGGTATCTACCATTGCAAAGACTGAATCTGACACCATGTGTTTTGTATATTTGCCTTACCTAACATATTTGCAAGTTAAATTATACTGTGATAATTTACAATATTATGTAATATGTATATTCTACAACCAAACAATAGAGATATTAATATATAAAGATTCTTAATCTGATAATATTAATCATAAGACCCTATACTAGTGTATTTTCTATACCTTGCTATAAAAAACTTTCACATATTTATCTAATTCAATCCTATAAATAACTCCATTGGATTAGTAGATTATGAGTTATTACATCCATCCATAAAAGGAGTGACCTAAAGTCAAAATAAATTTAGTGATTTATCAAATTCATCCAGTGAATTAATGGCAGAGGTAGGACAAGAACTCATATAGTTGACATTAAGATAACATGCTGAGAGTTTCTGTACTTCAACAGATGTGCTGGAGCGTTTCTGATGAGAAAGTTGCTGTTAGAGGGAAGATGTTGCTGTGCACGTGGACTGACTCTCTGTGGAGCTACCTTATGAATGACCTGTGCAGCCATCAGGAAAGAGAATGATCAAGGGATGGCCATGGCACACAGCACGTATGGAGCATAGACACAGCAGGTTTCTCTGCAGATAGCATCAATTACAGTGAAAAGTGAGGTATTAGTTGGTGTCCCCTGAGCAGTCTAACTCTCCTCTTTGAGATCTGAGGCATATCTAGGAAGAGGGGAAATAAAAGAGTGATGTGAATATAACGCCCATTGGGGAAATCAAAGAACGCTTATGCAAATGGTTTTCAGTTTCTTGGGTTTAAGGAAGGGAAATCTGTCAAATCACTTAAATCTAGGTACCAGGCCTCGAATTCCAGGATGGAGGTTTAGGAACCTCATCTTTATCTCTTACTCTATTCACTAAGGTAAGGAACAGAGACAGTGATGAAATCCTAACACTTCCAGAACCCAAATGGACAGGATTCCATGTTGCCCCAAATGATTGACAATGGTAGGAACAACTGCTCTTTTCCAATGTCATTGATATTTGACTCCTTCCTCTTCTTGTTTTTACTCTCCCAAATCTTCTCTTACAACCATGCAGCCCCAGCAGTAATCTTCTTCCACTCTGTTTTATTTCATTCCTTTATCCTTCTCCCTTCCAGACACTAAGCTATGCAACCCTATCTTGCCTAGGTTGCACTTTCAGCGTTAACTCTAATCTGTCATTCAGTGTCTCATGACAATCGATCTTTTTTCACCTTTGCATACTGGTGTAGTTGCATAGGCTCTGAGCATTTACACTGGGATTATACACCAATGAATATGGTTCTCTCCACATGGTCAGGAGCATTTGGAACAACAAGTGAAAACGAAAAAACAAAACATTTGTATGTCTTGTGTATATTATGTCCTAGTATGGAATTGTTTCTAACCTGATGTTCATTGCCGTTTAGTCACAGACAAAATCTCATAGGACTCCAGGTTAAATTATCATGTGCTTCTTTCTCCAGAGTGTTGCCTGCTATAAGCTAACTATTCTAATATTTATGTCAAATTAGGGAAAGTATTGTCTAAACCTGGGCCAATAGGAAGAAAGTGTTACTTGAAGATGAAGCTGGAAGATGCTGAGTTAACGACACTGAAATACCCCTCTGATGTTGTTGCCCTCAAAAAAGAAGTAGAAGGTATATGGCTAAGAAGAGCACACCTGAGCAAAGGGACATTTTCTTTAGTCAGCTTCCTCACAATTTAATGATATAAGTTATAGCAAGTAGCTGCCTCTCTCTAGGTTTTGATTTTAGCATCTGTAAAATGAAATAACTAGATCAGGGGTCTTTGCACTGTGCTCTGTAGGGTGCCAGAGTTCCTCAGGGATGACTCAAGGTGCCAGGGTGAGTGAAGGGAGGGAGACAGGGTGCAGGTACACAGTTAAAAACCAAGTTGCACTGCAGTGTCACTAGAGCAGGTTTTATATATTCTAGTCCCCAATAAAATGTCCTTTGAGAAGGATTGCTATAAAGGAAAGTTTGCACACCTAAGGCAAAATAGTTCATGGGGTCTTGCTGAACTTTATGAACAGAAATATATTATTTTATATAAAATGTTAATTTATATATATATTTTCAAAAGGTGCTACCAGGTGTCTCTTGTGTCTGCAGTATTTCAGAGGATTAAACCTTTACTTAACTTCCCTCTCTTGCCTATGTTCAGGTTTATTATGAAAGATAAACCAATTCCAGTCCATCTATCCCAATCCTATTCATGGCCAAGCAATAACAATTATCTCCGTCTTTATGTTTTATCCCATCTCTTGCTATTTCTTGTACAGTAATGAATTGTAACAGCTACTTCTTGCTGACTTCTCTCCCATATAATTAATGTCCTAAGATATTCTATTTACTGGTGAAGCAGTTTGAATCAAGAAGTGATTACTTTTAGAGTAAACAGAGCAGCTAAACCCTCTCCACAAACAAAGCTGACAGCAGTTTTATTTTTAAAGTAATCAAATTGAAATCCTCAAAAGCTTCAAGTTTGGGACTTCTTATTTATTATGTGTATGTAGGTATTTTGCATGTGAAAACTATATTAATATTTAGAGCAGAAGATAGGAAAGTACATAGATCAAAAAGAATTGCTTAAATAAAAAAAAACAAACTGATAACAATGTCACCAGCCCTTGCTTCCTTGTTTGGTCTAAACCATAAACCTTCATGTCAGCTGAAAATAACAGAGAAACTGTTTATTTAAGAGCATAGATTCAATTCCAGAAAACATTAAAATTAGATAGTGGACTTTCTGAGTTCAAAATCCCAATAATGACTGAATAGAAAGGAAGAAAAAGAAAAAATGTTATTGCCACTAATGTCACAGTGTGGATTTTTTAGTTTCAGTGTTTGTGGTGGTTCTTGCATTTTTTTGTAATATTTTGAATGTTGTGGTGTGGACTCAGTCTTCGCTCTACATTGAAAGGACTATTACTCACAGTTATCCATCGGTTAATACCTATTAACTAAGTGAAAGGTTGATTAACCTGATGACCTTCACATCTTAAAGTATGGCCCTTACCTATATAAGCACTATAGGGTCCAAACCCCAGCCACCACCTCAATCTACCACCACAGCGTCAACACCTTTCCCTGAGTGCATCCTCTTTTAAGATTCCATCCGTCTGCCTCCAGCCACTCCTTGTGACTCATTCCTTCGTATATCTGCTTCCTTAGGAATCTCTTCATGGTGTCAATTTAATTCTTCAAACTTAAAAACTAATTGTGGATTTCTTCCTTTCTTGCCCTCTTCTTCTCCAATAGCTAATTCATGTGGATTCTTTAACATATTTTTTCCCATTTCCAGTCTCTCTGCTCGTGTTCATTTTTTCATTACCTCAAATGTGGATATGGAAATAACCTTCTAAATGGCCTCTCTGTCACTGTACATTGCCCTCTTCACTTCATGCGATTCCCCACTGCTAAATTAATCTTAAATCTTCTTTAATCAAGCATCATAACTAGTGACATTCAGACAATCGAGAGATCATTGAGGGTCGAGCAGGTAGGGAAGGTGATCCTGAGGAGATAGGCCTTAAAGTATGAGCAGAGAGGATGTAGATAATCAGAACAGAGGTTGGAAACAATTCCCCCAAAAAGAAAGAGCATCAAGAAAGCCATGGATGGCAAGCTTCAATCGCATGCATTGGATTGTTTCCAAGTCTCCTGTCTGCCTAGACTTAACATAAATTCAACTCATTTACAACTCTCTGACAGACATGCTCTTTTGCAAGGACAGAGAAATGGTTTGACAGCTTGGCTTTTTTGAATGCCATCATTGCCCCCACATATGACCTTGTCATATTTGCATATTGTCTCACAGTGAATCTGAACTTATCTTCTAAGCTGTATCAGTTACACTAGTTTATTCACACTCCCCAAAACATAATTCTAACCCTTGGACCATGCTTTTTCTTTATCTAGAAGTCCCCCTTTTCCAAATTCTGATCTCTATCTTATAAAATTCTATCCCAAGCTGAAACCTCCTTTGCCTTAGCTATATTTCATATTGCTTTCAACACTCATCAGGCACACTGCCTGAGTTTCTTTGTATTGTTAGTATCTTTTAATGTGGTTTTATACCATATAATTTCTAAAAATATATTAGACCTCTTAGTTCATTGGCTTTTGTAGTATTTAAAATGAAGTACAAACTTTAATATTCTATGACGTGTGTTGCTGAAAACTACAAGTCTCCAAAGCCTGTCCTTAAAGCAAAAGGTTAATCGTTGAATTAATCAGGATGGAATACTCTTGTGTCTGGGATACTGTATATTGGTGACAATTAAAGAATTCTGGCATTTCATTTGTCCCGATCAGTTGACACAAACGAGCATTTTCCTACCAGAAACTTCATTGTTTGTCATAGATTTGAATCAATTTATACCTTTTAAGACTGTAGCCTAGGTCACTAATCCCAACCCAACATGGCGGCGGGGTCCAGGGCGGATTCCCGAGGCGGTGCAGGCTGAGGGGGCGTGAGGGGGAGGTGCTTCTCCACGTGGAAAGCAGGCCCACAGCGCCCCCTCCACATGCGCGGAACCTGCGGCTCGGCTGCCGCGGAAGATAGGCTTGGGTGCCTCGGCCTTTCTCCTTTCCCCTCGCCCCGCTCTCTGAAGTGCGAAGGCTTTGTTTTTGTGGGGAAGTACAGGAGTTTGGGGGGTTGGCTCTTTGCTCTTCAGTACTATGCTTCCGCACTCTTTGTCGTGAATAGTAAAATCTCACCCAGCCAGAGGGGTGT
Organism: Physeter macrocephalus; assembly: GCF_002837175.3. Lineage (NCBI taxonomy): Eukaryota > Metazoa > Chordata > Mammalia > Artiodactyla > Physeteridae > Physeter > Physeter macrocephalus. The sequence continues at coordinate 52,311,250 of NC_041232.1, read as the reverse complement.
TACTAACACCCTCATCACCAGCCTGATCGCCATCCAGAAACACTTGAGTCTGGCCTCCTTCCGATCCAGGGATCCTGTCCCAGCCCCAGGAGCTTCTTGTTGACTGTAGGTCGAACCAGCCTTGCCGGGAGAGGGAACCGAAGCCGAGTTTTGTTGGCGACTCTCCCAGTAATGGTGGCTTTGGCTTCTCTTAGGACAGCATGTTCTTAGGCGATGCTGGCAACGTCCCAGCGGAGGAACTGAGGCAGGTATTATTGTCCCGTTCGGCAGCTGTGGAAACTGAGGCTGCCACCCCAACGAACGTGGAGCAGTCACAACTAGAATCTTGCTCATCTGAATCCAAGCACCTTTCCTACTGGCCTTGCAGCCAGTCGCTGAAGCAGAAGGAAGAGGGTCCAGAAGGTCCAGAAGGACCTGGGAAAAAATGAGGGTCAGTCAGTGTCCAGAAGGGCTGAATATTGAGTGTCTTCTGCTGAAATCACTTCTGCCCTGACAGACTCTCCGAGTAACTTCCTCTTCGTATTTCCTCTTTGGTGGGGTTATCAGAACTATTAATGTTGGGACTGTTGGTTTCCTTTGTGGTTTTTAGCGAAATTCAGAATCATCTTCGACAAATAAGAAATGGTACAATCATATGTGTCAGTATTCTGGTATTCTAGAAACTTAGGAAATGCATATAAGGGTTTGAAAAAAAATTTTTTCAGCTCACTAAATGAGCCAAAGATAGGCATAGGCATTCACATTAACTAAAAGGTAACATCGTGCTTTATATGATTTAGCTGCTAAAACTTCATTTGCTCTTGACTGTCTTGAACATTAAAATTTTCATGTAAATTTATATTTAGTTTTTATTTTTAAAACTAGAAAATAAATTCCTTGAGCAGCTACTTTTCTAAACTTCTATGTAAAATAGAGATAGTATTTTTTTGCCCTAAACTCTCAGCCTCAGAAAAATCAACTCAAAAATACTAGTTTACTCCAGTTCAAGGGATGAAGTGGCTTTGAAGATGTTCTGTATGGAGTTTTAAAGATGGGAGAGGGTGTCAAAATCCTACATGTTTTGTTATACTCACTTATCTTCACTTTTTTTCCCTTAACCCTCATTTAAATTCTTTTTATTACTTCATTCCCTGTTTTCTCTTTTGGAATATTTGCCTAACAACATCAAGCTTCAGTCTGTAAATATTCTGGAGACTTTTCAATCTGGAGTCTCACTTATCTCCGGGCGTATTTAAAACAAACGGGACAAAGAGAATCTCTAAATCCTCACTCAGTTTTGTATAATAGAAATTGCTTTCAAGTGAAAATCTGTTCATTTGTGAAAAGGACAAATGAAGAAGCACACCCCTGTGTCCCTCCCACACAGCAGGGAGTTCTGGCATGTATGGGTTAAGGAGTGACAAGGCACCTAAATCATGGAATCCTTGGGTGAGTCTGCTGGATGAAAAAGCTAGGGGAAAACTTGAAATAAATTAATGAAATAGGTTAAGTCCCTACAAAAGTGAAACACATCGTTTATTTAAGTTTATTAATGCTTACAATTATTTGACTGATGGAAAGTCTGAAGGATTTGGAGTTTTGTTGGGGCCCATTCCCTCTCACCCTGGAACATGTGATTTTGCCAGGAAGTGGTTGTGTGTGGAATAAACCTCTCTTGCCTGTGTCAAAAAAAAAAAAAAAAAAAAAAATTGTAGCCTAACTAGAAGTCAACCTTTTATTAAAAGAAAAAAAAAAATAGTGACAAAGACACCAAAAGTACACAATGGGGAAAAGATAGTCTCTCTCTTAAAGCTCTCTTAAAATTGTTACTTGGTACTACTATTATTGGAAATAGTATGGAGAGTCCTCAAAAAATTGAAAATAGAACTATCATATAATTTAGCAGTCCAACTTCTGGGTGTATATCTAAAGGAAATGAAATCAAGATCCCTAAGAGATATCTGTACTTCTATGTTTATTGCAGCAGTATTCACAAAGCCAAGATATGGAAACATCCTATAATGCTCACCAACAGATGAATGAAAAAAAAATGTGGCATATATACACAATGGGATATTATTCAGATATAAGCAAGAAGGAAATCTTGCCATTTGCAAACACATGGATGAAGCTTGAGGGAATTATGCTGAGTGAAATAAGCCAGGCACAGAAAGACAATTACTGTGTGATCTCACTTACTTATATGTGGAATCTAAAAAAAAAAAAAAAAGATTGAACTCATAGAAACAGAGAGTAGAATGGTAGTTACAGGGTCTGTTGACTGAGGTAAATTAGGAGATGCTGGTGAAAGGGTTCATACTTTCAGTTATAAGATGAATAAGTTCTGGAGGTCTAACATAAAACATGGTGACTATAGTTAATAGTGTATTGTATACTTGAAATTTGCGAGGAAGGTAAATCTTAAATGTTCTTACCACAAAAAAAGAAAAAAAGAAATAAAAAGGTAACTATGTGAGGTGGTGGATATGTTAATTAGCTTGAAGAGGTAATTTCACAATGTATAAGGATATCAAAACATCACATCATATACCTTAAATATATATAATTTTTAGTTGTCAAATATACCTCATTATAGCTGGGAAAGTTTTTAAAATGAGTACCAAAATGAAATTATTTCTGAAAAAATTGTTCTGCTGGTAAAATTTTATAGCTTTTATAAGAGTGGGGCAGCTAGTAGGATCAGTCGTTGGCTGATATCTACACATATGCAATTGCTCCTCCAAGTCTTAGCAAATTGTAGGGAACAGGATGAAAAAAAGTGATGGCCTAAACTTTGAGCAGTATCTACAAGTGCGTATAGTAATTATCAGTGATGATTGTGACAGGAATTGACATTATATAAAGAGAAATGAAAATATGTAGAGGCTAGAGACAAGATTTCATGAAGAAAGACAAAAATGGACTTTAGTCTTTTTCTTAGGCTATATGTCTTTAATCTTGAGAATAGAATTGTTTCTCTGGTTATAGTGTTTCCCTTCCTGGGTTGGAGGAAGCATATAATCATTGTGAGTGTCCAGAAGACAAGAGGTGAGCTTGGTTGTGGATATGTGTGTGTGCGCCTGTGTAGTAAGCTGAATCAGGGTGATTACACACACTAGGATGTATGAGGAACTTGTCTTTTATCCTTCTTTGTTTCTTCTCTTATTCTGATGACTAACATGGTATCTTGTCCATAGACATAAAGATAAATACATCAATTGTTTTTATTGTCATACCATGATATCTTTTGCTAAGCTCTTCTTAATTATCATATCCATCCCTGATAAAGGAAAGAGTTCAGGAGTCATCTGTGTGGCTTGAGTTGGGCTCATGAAACTATCACTGGCTTTAATAACCTCCATCAGATGATCAGGACTGGGGAATACTTACTTGGACTATAGAACATAAAATGTGGGTTGTAGTCCCTAATCTGTCACTTGGCCAGTGTGTGAATCTTCATGAAATCATTGAACTTTTTTGAACCTCAGTTTCCTTATTGTGTTTGGAAAGACTTGATCCAAGAAATTTCTCCCAATTCCTTCCACTTCAGCAATTCCATTAATCCATAAAAAACAAGTGTGGTTTTAGGAGCTCTTTTTCTCACCAGGAAATGATATGGGCAGTTTTGTAGCATGTTATGCCACCTTTGTTTTCCATATTGATCTTTTGTGTGCTGAATCTACATAACACAATTAAACTCTTTAGTATTGAAATCAACTCACAGTTCTTCACAATCTGGTTCTAGCCTATTTTTACCTCTTCTTAGAATCCCTAGTCTTCATTGTAAATTCTGTTTCCAGTCAATTTTGTTCTATTACCATCCTCAAGTTAAATGCCTTAGTACTTCATTACACCCAAGCCTTAACAAGTGCGAGGTCAGTCCCCTGAAACAGTCATCACACATATCACCCAGCCTACCTGTAAGAATGGTTACATAATAGCCATTAAAGTGGTTAAATAAATAACATTGTTTAAATTTTTTGAATTAATTATTTTATTTTGCAAACACTTATACAGTGCTTACTCTCTATCAAGTACTGTTATAAGCTATTTGCGAATATTTCAGATATTAATTTCCTCATTTTATTTCTCAACACACTGACTACATGGTTCCTCAGCTAAGGAGATTCCCTTTCATGATGATGGACACCTCTGATTTGTTAGGTAACTGGTAAATTCCATAACCTTAAGTCTTCATTTTTACTTACCTAATGATTAGTTATGTGGAACCATAAAACTATGGAACATTCCCTTTACCAGCTTTTCCTTCATGTGTTCTCACTGAGTGTCCATATAAAGAGCACCTCCATACCACACAGTGTAGAACTTGCCTCATATCTTGGAAGAGCAAGAAGTCACTCAAAATACGACTTTCTCCAATCCAAAATGGAAAAACATAAATAGTCCCAAAATATTTCCCTTACCTAAAACATATGAAATTCTATTATTAGGATTTTATTTATCAAATAAGTGTTGACTCATCTAAGATAAAGTTTAAATAATTCTGAACTCCCACTAAAATTTAGTCAAGCTCTAACTATGGTCAAGCCACTATTTTAATCTTCAAGTACATGCAAAGAAGTAGTACTATCTTCCGTAAATTTAAAATCTAGTGGGTTTATACATCTACATAACTATAACTGAAGTCAATAAATGAAGAGTGTCATAAAGGAAAGTGCTTTGGGAGAGAAGAAAAGGGAACCATTCTATGATCCTAAGGAAAGAGGAGGGAAGTCTATTAAAAGGTGCAAGCATCTGTGCTGAATTTAGAAGTGTTAATTTTGAGGAAGGAGTGAGGCTAGAAATGTGAGCACTGAAGGAACAAAACATCAAAACATGTGCCCATGAGGTAACAATCTCTTTCAAGGAATGAGAAGTGCACAGGAGGCTTGGTCAGTAGAGTTGTAAAAGAGGCATTTTGGGAGATAAGACTGAAGAACTTCCCTTGGGCCAATTTATTGAGTGCTCTGGACTTTATTCCTTGAGCACAAGGATGTCATTCTGCATTTGGATTAGAAACTGAGTCAGAGGTTATCCTTGGACTAGGAGCTTCAGGGCACAGGAAATAATGTGCCCACAAGGTTAGAACTTTAAGCCTTGCTAACTAATTCTCAAATGTGTAAGAATTTCTCATCACATGACAGGCTGAGATCAGGCCGTATAAGTAGAATGGGAGATAATTTTGGAAAGGAAGGCACTGCATATATTGATCATTTCTGAAATGAAGCAGCATGGGGCTCCCGGAGAAGCCCAGGAAAGGAACAATTCAGTGAAAGATGACAGAGGCAGGGAGGCTGGTGGGACTCTGCTTATAATGCTGACCATTTTGACTGGTCTCAATCCTGTGCATGTGACCTAAAAGAGCATTTGCAAAAGACTTGAGTGAACTATTAGTGCTCTCTAAGAATTGATGTTCATTAAATTATATAAAAGATCAAAAATCAAGCCACAAGGAATAATTAAAATAGGACTTGCCATTGCATTAGTAGATTCAAGTTTTTTTTTGTGTTTGTTTCTTTGTTTTTTTGACTCACTGTGTGGGTGACTGAGATAGAGGGAACTTCTGGAGGATTGTTCATTCCATGAAGGAGAAAGTTCTGTATTTTCATTTTCAAATTGAATTCGCATGCAGAGACTGACTGAAGGCAAAGGAAGATGTTAAAATCTTTCCCATTGAGGGTCAGCTTTCCAATGCTCTCATTTGGATTGTCGCTAGTAAACAAGCTGAAAGAACTTCACCTGTATGGCACATGGAATAATCTATTTAGCATCCAAAAAATTAACTTTTTTTAGGTAAGTTGATTTGTAATTTCATTGAAGAATAAAAAAAAGCATGCATTCATCATCCTCCCTCGAAGATCCCCATCTGTGGATTATGTATCTCCTAGACTGTATACATGTAATGCCTGCAAGAGAGAAAAACAAGTAGCAGACCTATTGACATTTCCAAACTGACCACACTTTTGATTATACTTGATGCCTTCTCTTAATTATGGCTGTAAAAGGGAAAACTGTTTATATCACTATAGACATGTTTTTTCTTAATTTTTAACTTTCTTTTCTCTGATTTAACAGATCAATACATGTTCCTTTTAGAAAATTTGGAAAGCAAAGAATGACAGTAATCAGGAGAAACAAAGAAAATTGCATACAATCATATCAGCCAGAGAAAAAATAAATACATTTTGGAAAAACTTCAAAATAGACAGACCTATTTAACTGTCTCACTTTCACTAAAGTAATTCTTGGTCAATACTTTATGCATTTACTAAATGTTTATTGTTCACATTATATGTGCCAAACATTGCACAAAGATGGCTATGACAGAGTCACTTAGATGTCTAGATGGAGAGAAAGATATATAAATAACCAATTATTATACAACATAATAAACATTATAATATAAGGATGCCCATTGTCAGGACACTATGTGCCTTATGGAGTGTAGGTCTTGCAGATGCCATGTGGGTTGGGATCCAGTCTCAGAAATAATGACATGTAAGTGACTAATGCCAATTTATAGATCCTAACCATGTTTTAAAAAGTAAACTCAGTTTTTGACTCAGAATTACATTATTTCACTAGATTCTTTATACCAGGCTTGACCGTACATAATTATTTAACAGTTCTAAAGGTGAAATACATCCTCAGACTATTGTAGGATATTCAAAAGAATATTCTGCAGGCCCTGTACACCATGTGTCCTTTGCAGTGGTACATTCAGGACAGGGATTGGTTTACTTACATATAACCAGACATTTAAGAACAATTCAGAGCATAGCTGTAATACCTTCACTTCTTTAAGGATAAGTCAGAGAGAAATTTTAAAAGCACTCTACAAAGAGCTAAATTTTTGGAGATTTAGAAACAAGCTTTCCCAGGGCAATGACACTTTCAGAAGTTGCCTGTGCTGAAAAGAAAGAGGGGGCTTGGCAGTAGGTGTGGGAGAAACCAGGTGTTTGGTGGGGGGCTTGCCTTGGTAATAGGAGGAGGAAGAGAAGCATTCACTTTCCTTAGGTTTCCTCAGGCCTCCTCCATCAGCAGACCAGTAATAATTCCACATCACCTACAGCCAACTGGAGAATATCTGATTAGAGATTGGATTGGCCTAATGAAGACCCTTTCCATCTCCCAGCTTCAGCAGTTCTGTAGGTCACATTGATTTCTTCATGGGCATGTCAAGCAAAGAGATATCACCTGAATAAGGAAGATGCAGGCTCGCCTTGAAAGACTTGCATCTGAGGTCAAAGAGAGAGATCCCTCTCTCAACTCTAAAACATTCTATTAGCTTTCAAATCCAATTAAATGATAATCACAAATGTGGTTACAATAGTATTTGATTTATAAGAAATCAACTGGCATACAACCCCTGAGTAAAACCCCTGTTTCAGGGTAAGATTAATAGACAAGGGCAAAGTCCTAAACAGTCAGCCAAATCCACAGCCATGAGTCTCAAGTAGAGAAAGTGAAATCAAAGGCCAAGGGATGATGGCCATTCTGACCGGTATGAGATGATATCTCATTGAAGTTCTAATTTGCATTTCTCTAATCATTAATGATGTTGAGCATTCTTTCATGTGTTTGTTGGCAATCTGTATATCTTCTTTGGAGAAATGTCTATTTAGGTCTTCTGCCCATTTTTGGATTGGGTTGTTTGTTTTTTTGTTATTGAGCTGCATGAGTTGCTTATAAATTTTGGAGATTAATAAATGCTGGAGAGGGTGGGGAGAAAGAGGAACACTCTTGCACTGCTTGTGGGAATGTAAATTGATACAGCCACTATGGAGAACAGTATGGAGGTTCCTTAAAAATCTACAATAGAACTACCATTCGACCCAGCAATCCCACTACTGGGCATATACCCTGAGAAAACCATAATTCAAAAAGAGTCATGTACCAAAATGTTCATTGCAGCTCTATTTACAATAGCCAGGACATGGAAGCAACCTAAGTGTCCATCAACAGATGAATGGATAAAGAAGATGTGG
>NC_041232.1:52291773-52303069 GCF_002837175.3 Physeter macrocephalus | reverse complement strand
GAAGGAGAAAAACAAATATCGTATGCTAACACATATATATGGAATCTAAGAAAAAAAAATGTCATGAAGAGACTAGAGGTAGGACGGGAATAAAACACAGATCTACTAGAGCATGGACTTGAGGATATGGGAAGGGGGAAGGGTAAGCTGTGAAGAAGTGAGAGAGTGGCATGGACATATATACACTACCAAACGTAGGGTGGATAGCTAGTGGGAAGCAGCTGCATGGCACAGGGAGATCAGCTAGGTAGTTTGTGACCCCCTAGAGGGGTGGGATAGGGAGGGTGGGAGGGAGCGAGACTCATGAGGGAAGAGATATGGGAACATATGTATATGTATAACTGATTCACTTTGTTGTAAAGCAGAAACTAACACACCATTGTAAAGCAATTATACTCCAATAAAGGTGTTAAAAAAACAAACAAACAAAAAAAACCAAGGGAACTCACATTCAGCCAAGTTAAGGGTAGAAGGTGTTTCAGGGCAAGGAATCTAAACACGATCTGGAGACACAGGCACAGACTGAACTCATGGCCCATGTGATGGCTGCCAAACATTGCACCACAAGTCCTGCTTGTAAAACAGAGGGAATGATGTTAATGCACAAATAAACTCGAGAGAATTGTAAACACTGAGTGCTTATTGGAGCTATATATCCCTCTGTAGCAAAGGTGCTATCCAGGGATAAGGGGAAAACAAATAAACGAGGGAGAAATTGTAGAAAACACAGAAAGAACTTAATAGTTATTCATGTATTATCAACCTACTGAAGTTAGCTACAATGACAAATTGAATTTTCCTAATAGTATTAGAAATATCTTCCACAGTGTGGAGCCATTATATGTTTCCAATCTGATTTTCCATAATTTCCTCTACAGACCACATGGTGCCCTGATAAACCCTCCATAAGGTCTAACTAGTTCTCTTCAGAAACAATAAATTTCTCTCCAGTTTCCAATTCTTTTAGATCCAACCCAATCCCTGCCCCCTCAGTGAAGCCTTCTTTATTAAACCAGCAAATAATAGCCTTCTTTCTTGAGTATCTTTGATATGTATTATATGAACGAGTCACTTGATGATTATTAAATTAACATATATTTTGCTCAACCCAATTCTATGTCCCTTGGTGGCCAGACCCATGTCTTATGTAAGCCCTTGTAAAACCTATGACACAGAAACAGTGTATTAAAAAGAGAAAATGTGATTTATTAACAACTTACCACAGTATTTTTATTTTGTGCTATATTCTTCAAATAAATTATATTCAGATGTGAATGTTTATGAAATTTTATCTTAAATGTTATTTAAGAAGTTGCTTTATGTTTAATCTCATTTAATTATTACTGATGCAAAGTAAAATTATAAATCTTAAGACTGGATGTAACTTCAAGAGATTTCCTGGCTGGCCTATTTTCTTGTTAACTTGGAACCTGTGATGTACTTAGCATAATGTCTTGCTCAAAGTGTGTGCTCAGGAAACATCAGTAAAGGATGTGTTGGTTCAGTGAGGTGTAGCTCCTTAGATGAGCAATCCTTGCTTGCTCTGATGGCTCTGAAAGGTCCAATTTGCTCCTTGTCCTTTGAGCAGGATTTAATTACCTGAACAGTCTCCTCTCCATCCTTGGCTGGACCTCTCTGAACCTATCTCCACCTTCCATTCTTTTCTTATACCTTGCCACTTTGGGTCTTGTCCTTTATTATGGTTTCCAACTTCAATCTTGGCTTTCTTCTCAACCCTGATTCCCTGCTGCTTCTGTTCATCAGCCCTCCATCCAGAGTGGAGGACCTAGAACTGAGGGAGGTCTGTGAGAGAGTGATCACTGGTCCAGGCTGGAGTGGCAAGGTTGCTGAGAAACTACACCTTCTAGGTCCATGGTCATGGCAGAGGACCATAGTCTGTCATCACACCTACACTGTTGACCAAACTTAGTCTGCAAAAATCAACAGCAGAGCCCTTTTCTCCTTCAATAGTCCTCTAGCACCTGCTCAGGAGAGTGTTTAACATTGTCCTACTGTAAAGGAGAAATTCTTGAGGCGCTCCATTCATTGCTGCAGAGCATGTATTGAAGAGTGAATTTGGAGCTAATAGGAAATATTTTCATAACTGGAACATCCTTGCATAGGATGTTAAAATAGGTGTCTGTCCCAAATGCAAGAGCGGTTTTACTCAGGAGTTGTATGCCAGTTGATTTCTTATAAATCAAATACTATTGTAACCACATTTGTGAATATCTATCACTTAATTGGATTTGAAAACTAATAGAATATTTTAGAGTTGAGAGAGGGAACTCTCTATCTTCTCTCTATCATACTAGGTATTATCAAATTATATATTATATATAATTATACATATTATAGTATGTGAATCATATATATGTACAACAATATTTACAAAGTATATATAAATATATAATATATGAGAGAGGAGGGGGAGCGAGAAAAGTGAGAGAGAGATTCTGACTGAATAACTATTGTCCTGTCTCCAGAAATATACTTTTTTTTCAAATTAAGTTAATAATTAAATTTGTATGATTACAAAGAAACTGGACATATTACCATCTAAATGATTTTATTTGTACAATATAAGATACATAGGTAATAAGAATAATTTCCATTGTTTATCCACACAAATATTTTATTATTTGAAGAGAGTGTAAACATTTTAGCATAACATAAGATTTGAGATTTAGTATGTTAAATGTAAAAACCAAAACAATTTTTCAAAATACAAGTGACTATACTAGAACCATGAGAAGCATAAATGCTCAGGGCTAGAAAGACCCTCCTTTATGAGGAATTCAATGTACAAAAATGTAATATTGGAGAGTACATAAAGAAATACAATTCTTTAGGCAGTAATAATATGCATGCAATGAGAAAGTAGACTGATTCCATCTTGGCCAATAGTTTTTTACCCGCAAGCTTTGGCTCTTTGATCAGGGCTAATCTAACTCACAATGCTTTGTCCTCAACTCAGAACATACCTGTGGAAGCCTAGCACAGCTTCCCCTGGGTTTTACGTAATTATGGACTTTGTCTTAGGAATCAGAATTTTTGGCTTTCTCCAAATTTCTCTTATCCAAGGAAACCTTAGAATAAACAACCAATCTTGCTTGTTTCTATGTACAATTGTGAAATAGGGTGGTGATTTAGGATCTCTCTTATTGTTCTAGAATTGTAAGTAGGCCTCAAAGCTGGGGACAAATAGGGGTGATTAGTCAATACTAATCTCACAAGAGCTGCAGCAAAAATTCAGGGCCAAGTGCTCTCTGGAGCTCATTAAAAGGTGGCAGAGTGTATTCTGCTACCACCAACTCTCTCAGCAAGTCTCCTGATTTCCTGTTAACATCAGAAGACTGTGGAAATAAGTTAAGGAAGTAGGAGGGGCTGGAAGTGCAGTATTTGTGGTGAGAGGTTATACACCCCCACTCTTAGTGAAGATATTCTAAGTGAAGGGGAATTTCACAAGTATTACTTGTAAAAAATACTGACATTTTAATTAGAAATGGCCTTTCTGAGCTATGGAAACTGCAGCCCAAATGCCTAACACAGAGCAGTGTGATGAGAAATTTCTTAACTTTTAAAGTGATCCCCAGGGTTTGGGGATCTATGAGCGTATAGAGGCAGATGCTGGATTCTAGTTTGCAGATTTCTGAAGGCAGTGCTTTACTAGAGCAATTTCAATGTCAGTATGACTCAAAACTGTGGCATAGTTTTCCCTGAAACCACTGAAGATACAGAAGAGAACCCCAGAGCATACAGGGTTTCATGTGAAGGACCACAGAGCTTAGAGGAGGACACGAAGTCATGGTGGCAAGAGTAAAGTGTGCCAAGCCTGCCCCTCTTTGATGGGTTCCTTGGTGAAAAAGGCAGCCAGGATGAGGCTTAGCACAGTTCCAAAACACAAGCAGACCACCCACACTTACATGGAGTCCATAGCTATAGGCTAGGAGCTATTGATAGAACAATTTCTGGCTGAAGCAAGACAGAAATGCCTCTCTTCCTTTCTAAGAGGATGAAAAATCAAATTGTATCCAAAAAATCTCTACTTAATTCTCACTTCCAGCATCCAAGCACAATAAAACTTTGTTCCTGAAACGGACGGAGAGGGGTGTCCCAGATTAAGACCATGCCCCCACTCCACAGACTCCATCTGGAGTGAGAAGAGTGTAAAGACAGACACCAACCTCCACTGCTACTTCCTTGAGTCACAAACCCACCTGCCCCTGGCAGAGGGAAAGAGAATAATTTAAATCAGATCTGAGGTTGGAACTTTTATTTTTTTTTGACAGTCTGGCTCCAGTCTGTATTTTTTTAACACCTTTATTGGAGTATAATTGCTTTACAATGGTGTGTTATTTTCTGCTGTATAACAAAGTGAATCAGCTATATATGTACATATATTCCCATATCTCTTCCCTCTTGCACCTCCTTCCCACCCTCCCTATCACACTCCTCTAGGTGTACACAAAGCACCAAGCTGATCTCCCTGTGCATTGCGGCTGCTTCCCACTATCTATCTATTTTAAATTTGGTAGTATATATATGTCAATGCCACTCTCTCACTTTGTCCCAACTTACCCTTCCGCCTTCCTGGGTCCTCAAGTCCATTCTCTACATCTGCGTCTTTATTCCTGTTCTGCCCCTAGGTTCTTCAGAACCATTTTTTTTTTTTTTTTTTTTAGATTCCATATATATGTGTTAGCATATGGTATTTGTTTTTCTCTTTCTGACTTACTTCACTCTGTATGACAGACTCTAGGTCGATCCACCTCACTACAAATAACTCAATTTTGTTTCTTTTTATGGCTGAGTAATATTCCATTGTATATATGTGCCCATCTTCTTTATCCATTCATCTGTCAATGGACACTTAGGTTGCTTCCATGTCATGGCTTTTGTAAATAGAGGTGCAATGAACATTGTGGTACATGACTATTTTTGAAGTATGGTTTTCTCAGGGTATATCCCCAGTAGTGGGATTGCTGGGTCATATGGTGGTTCTATTTTTAGTTTTTTAAGGAACGTCCATACTGTCCTCCATAGTGGCTGTATCAATTTACATTCCCACCAACAGTGCAAGAGGGTTCCCTTTTCTCCAAACCCTCTCCAGTGTTTATTGTTTGTAGATTTTTTGATGACAGCCATTCTGACTGGTGTGAGGTGATACCTCACCGTAATTTTGACTTGCATTTCTCTAATGATTAGTGATGTTGAGCATCCTTACATGTGTCTGTTGGCAATCTGTATATCTTCTTTGGAGAAATGTCTATTTAGGTCTTCCGCCATTTTTGGATTGGGTTGTTTGTTTTATTTTGATATTGAGCTGCATGACCTGCCTGTATATTTTGGAGATTAATCCTTTGTCAGTTGCTTCATTTGCAAATATTTTCTCCCATTCTGAGGGATTTTCATCTTGTTTATGGTTTCCCTTGTTGTGCAAAAGCTTTTACGTTTCATTAGGTCTCACTTATTTATTTTTGTTTTTATTTCCCTCTCTCTAGGAGGTGGGTCAAAAAAGATCTTGCTGTGATTTATGTCATAGAGTGTTCTGCTTATGTTTTCCTCTAAGAGTTTGATAGTGTCTGGCCTTACATTTAGGTCTTTAATCCATTTTGAGTTTATTTTTGTGTATGGTGTTAGGGAGTTTTCTAATTTCATTCTTTTTATAACAATACAATCCTACCTCAATAAACAAGAAACATCTCAAATAAACAACATAATCTTACACCTAAAGCAATTAGAGAATGAAGAACAAAAAGTCTCCAAAGTTAGCAGAAGGAAAGAAATCGTAAAGATCAGATTAGAAATAAATGAAGAAGAAATGAAGGAAATGGAGTTTGGAACTTTTAACTGGACTGCATGTTTAATGTTTGAAAGTGGTGAAAAAGTTTGAACAGAAGTCCTGAGATCCACCTGAGACCTTAGGAAGGGATGGGGCAGTGGACAGAACATAGTAGAAAGCAGTGACTAGAGAAAAAGAGCACTTCACATTTACTCTCCACTGAACTGAGGCTTCTTAATAAACTGGTACACAGCTCTGCTGAGAATACAAAAGAAACAGAAACACGTAGAGTACAGTTCCAATCTAGAGACAGCTACAGGAGAAGGACAGGTGAGCTGTGAGTGTGGGGGCTGAGCAGGAGGGGAGCAGGCATTGGACATACAGGATAAAGATGTAAAACTCTTGCCCATCCAAAGTTATTTATGTAGGTGTAAAGTTGAACCAAAGCTTTGGAATCATCCTCAACCCTTTCTGAATGCCATCCCTCAGTAGAATGGGGGTAGGATTCTTTGAGAGCTCACTTCTAGTACTCTCTGCTACTCACAGGCATGGGCACTACCAAAGGAGGCAGTTATACCTATGATATAGTTGTCACAGTAGATACACACAAAGCTGAATGACTACAGGTTCACTTCCAGGAAAACTCCTGAGGCATCAATAGAAAGGGAACTAGTTCAGCATGTTTCTCTATTCATCTCAATGATCTTTCCATACCAACTACATGGGAGCTGGGCTAGACACCGGAAGTTTTCTGAGTTGTTTTGAAATGAAAGGGAGAGGATATCAGAATGCATGCCTTTACTCCAGTGGGATGAGAGGCACTCGATCAACCTGTGTACCTTGTCTTGAGCAGTTATGTCAAGTACTCACCTGACCCCAAAGTATTGCCCCACACTTAGATCCTCTGAAGCCATCCCTTCTGAAAAGTCAGTGATGCTCCCAGAAAAGATGTATGATCTGGACATTAGCTGGCTCTCTAATTACTGCCATCAACACAGCTTGTATCTATCAAAAAACTTTTCTCTCAACTTTTTCTCTATTCAACTCAAGCATCATTTGGATTTTTTCAACACTCATTAACTTCGGATATCCTGAAATTACCCTGGAAAATCCAAAGTCCTCTTTAAAGAAAGACAGTTGATATATATAAATAGTAAACGGATTAGAGAACAATTAATGGAAGACAGTTTTCCAGAGAGAAATGTTTCAAACTATTTGAGTCATCGGTAATGCTGGAGGAAGTCATCAAATGGACAAGGCTGCCTGTTGGCAGTCATGTCCATTTGATGGACCTGGGCAAAAGGAGGTTCCTCGCCTCTCCCTCATCCTTGGAATGCACCCTCTGCCCACCGTTCCCACAGTGGGAGATGGCTTCAAGGATGCAGCCTTGAGAGAGTAATGTTTTGGTGAGGCCATCTGGACAGTGTAGGAGACTGAACCCCATTAAGGCCTCTCTATAAACTCTTAAGGTTCTGGTGGGTGGGGGCAGGATCTATTAGTCTTGAGACACACAAGACAAGCCTCCAGTGTAAGTTCCCTTCTTAATACCGCCAGCTACCAATCTGGAATGGCTGCCTCTGTATTTGGGGCCTGTTTGCAAACCAAGAGGTAATGTTAGTGTTTACTTGCTATTTCCTTGGATTTAGCCACTAGATTATATTCGGAACCCTGAAGAATTGTTGAACAACAACAACAACAAAAAAAACAAATGAAATATACTTTTTCCTGGCTAATATCCTCACGTATTTGCAAGATCTCCCAGTTTTATATGGTTTGTGGCAATACCCCCTCATGTCAAATTAAAAAAACAAAACAAAACAAAACTTTCAAGAGCTCATTTTCTCGTATTTAGCACAAGAAACATAATACCAGTCTAGTTTCTGTCACTGTGTTGATGTGTGGGCCAAACAGAACAGTATAACTGAAAGTATATTTTAAACTATGAAGTAGTTTACATATTTTAGTATCTACTAAAGTATGTGAGGGTGAAATTGCTTATAGTATATTTTTGTTTTATAATTTAATGGGTTTATGTGTGATTCACATTTTGTACAGTAAGGGCAAAAGGAATGAGAAAATAATATTATATATTTTTAAGGCAAGCATTTAACTCAGTCCTTGCAAGTTCTGCTTCTACAGAAGAAAGTCTTTAAAGAGCCAAACAGGCTGATGTTGCTGGAATTCTCCTTGCTCTCTGTTCTTTAAAGGAACTAATATTAATTCAACCTTCAAGGATGAATGAACAAAATCTTTAGGATCTACTTCTTTGCTACACGGGCATATAAACACAATAATGAGGATGAAAGGGACTACTCAACTTAAGACATTCAACTTGAGAATTTGGGGTATTATTGAGATAAATGAGATATTATTGAGATAAATACATATTATTGAGATAAATGGCTAAACAAGATTCTGTTATACCAAGATTAAATCACAACACCCAGCACGATTATGTCTTCAGTGTGGGAGTTGAAATAAAATTATTCAACTTCTATGAAATAAGAAAATGCCATAAAAAATGCACCAATGGTGCTTTCCATCCAAATATTGGTCATATATTCCTTGGAATCAGTTAAGCCATTGGAAAAGAGATCATGCAAAACATTGGTGTTGGAAATTCAAGTATTTAGTTACATGGATATGGCAATATTTCTTCTTATCTCTATACTTGCATGAAATTAATCTATCTCCCTCAGAGGATCACCACAGTTCCCTCTTTTCCTAGTACAGGTGGGCTTTCTCTCTCTTTCTATTCCCTTTGCCTGAGATCTTCTCCTCCTTCCTTTCTACCATGCCCTCATTTTCTACACCATTATATAGAACTTTAAGTACTTTGTGCGATTTACAGCATTGTTTTTTTTTTAAAAATTATAATTATGTTATCATAATTTATCAAAATATTTTACATAATTTTTTGTCTCAGTGTTATATGTTTGAGATTTAACCATGTTTTGTATACAGCTCTATTCAATTCATTTTAACTGTTTATTCTGTCATTTCAATTTACATAATTTATTTATCTGTTTTGCTTTTGTTTCTGTGATTCATCTATGTTGAAAAATACAACTAGAGTTCATTTGGTTTCACCTCTGTAAATTATTTTATTTAGAAATGGCCAACAATTTACTTATCCATCATGCAGATATTGGGTACTTTTGTTGTTTCCAGGTTTTTAATTTAATTTTTATTATTACTAATCATGATGCAATAACCACACATGAATACATTTCATTTATTGAATAGCCCATATCCATTCTCTACTGATTAATGAGAATTAAATTTTTTCTACAGTGCCATATTTCAACACTCATAATATACATATTTTTCATATTTTAACATCTCTACAGTTAGGACACACCTTAAAATTGATGGCATCTTACAATCACTCTAAGCCAGAGGACATTTGTGATGGGAAATATGCTATGTGCCTACTTATGCATTAATTTAGTTGTTATTCCTGGTGGCATGACCGGATAATCATAATTCCTCAATGTTTTAGTCAACAAATCATTCAAGAATTATTCAAGGAAAAAATATGTGTCCCAGAAGTTGTCTGAAATGTGTTATTGATACCTTTTGGTAGCATCAACAAAGTGCCAGCATTAAAACTTAAAGAACAGTATCTGCAGCTTGGGTGAAAATTCTGGAGATAATAGTGAAGCACTTTTTAAGGAAATGAGAATCACCAGCACTTTTAATGAAACAAAGAATGGTAATATAAGAAAAAACATAAACATTGATAACTCTGAACGGAAAAATTATCAGAAGATTCAGACTCTGAATGAGAAAATATTTCCATAATATCTTAGTCAATTTATTGCACTTATAATTTTCTTTATATGTAAGCACAGATATATGTTTGTATATGTGTATGTATATATGTATATACACACACACATACACATGTACATGTAAGCCTAAGAGTTCTTTTAATAAGTATAAAAGTAACTGTTTATGAGCATTTGATATTAGTAAACATTTAGGTATATAGTTTAATTGACAGACATAGTATATATTTTAGATGTAATGAAATTGGGTATATTATTTTAAGTGTTGACATCTGGTATCAGCCTTGTTCTTCAAAATTGTCTTGTGTATTCAAGGCCCTTAGTTTTACTACATGAATTTTATGATAACTTTACAATCTTGTTGGATTTCTTTTGGAAGTCTATCAATACATAGTTATGGGGGAAATTCAACCTTACAATATATGTTTTCTTCAATAAGGCTTTATAATTTTCTCTATGAAGTTCTGACATATTTTCAGATAAGAGTAATCACTGTTATCATATATACATTTTATTTTAAAAGCCATCAATTTAAATTATATTTTCTAATTGCTGCTATATATAAATGACATTGATTTATATATATTTAGTCACAAACAAGCAGTCTTTTTTATATTTTCAGATTTATTTATTATTTATTGCTTCATTTATTAAATGCTATACAGAAATTTATTAATGACCTACCCCATATAATTCTGTATTATTTCCTAAACACATTTTATAATTTTGCCAATAGTAGTTATGTTATTTCTTCTGCAACAATTTGTTTTTTTTTTAACGTCTTTATTGGAGTATAATTGCTTTACAGTGGTGGGTTGGTTTCTGCTGTATAACAAAGTGAATCAGCTATATGTGTACTTATATCCTCATATCTCCTACCTTTTGAATCTCCCTCCCACCCCTCTAGGTGGACACAAAGCACAGATCTGATTTCCCTGTGCTAAACGGCTGCTTCCCACTAGCTATTTTAAATGTGGTAGTGTATATAGGTCCATGCCACTCTCTCACTTTGTCACAGCTTACCTTTCCCCCTTCCTGGGTCCTCAAGTCAATTCTCTACATCTGCATCTTTATTCCTGTCCTGCCCCTAGGTTCTTCAGAATCTTTTTTCTTTTTTTTTTATTCCATATGTGTTAGCATATGGTATTTGTTTTTCTCCTTCTGACTTACTTCACTCTGTATGACAGACTCTAGGTCCATCCACCTCACTACAAATAACTCAATTTTGTTTCTTTTATGGCTGAGTAATATTCCATTAACTCAATCTTGTTTCTTTTATGGCTGAGTAATATTCCATTGTATATATGTGCCACATCTTCTTTATCCATTCATCTGTCAAGAGACACTTAGGCTGCTTGCATGTCCTGGCTTTTGTAAATAGTGCTGCAATGAACATTGGGGTGCGTGTGTCTTTCTGAATTATGGTTTTCTCTGGGTATATGCCCAGTAGTGGGATTGCTGGGTCATATGGTAATTCTATTTTTGTTGTTTTTTTGTTTTTTTTTTTTTTGGTACGCGGGCCTCTCACTGTTGTAGCCTCTCCCATTGCGGATCACAGGCTCCGGACGCACAGGCTCAGCGGCCATGGCTCACGGGCCCAGCCGCTCCACGGCACGTGGGATCCTCCCGGACCGGTGCACGAACCCGTGTCCCCTGCATTGGCAGGCGGACTCCCAACCACTGCACCACCAGGGAAGCCCTATTTTTAGTTTTTTTAAGG
>NC_041232.1:52283467-52291763 GCF_002837175.3 Physeter macrocephalus | reverse complement strand
TTCCTTTTTTTTTTTTTTTTTTTGTGGTACGCAGGTCTCTCACTGTTATGGCCTCTCCCGTTGCAGAGCACAGGCTCAGTGGCCATGGCTCATGGGCCTAGCCGCTCCATGGCATGTGAGATCTTCCTGGACCAGGGCACGAACCCATGTCCCCTGCATCAACAGGAGGATTCTCAACCACTGCGCCACCAGGGAAGCCCTGTAGATTTTCTGAGGATGCCCATTCTAACCGGTGTGCAGTGATACCTCATTGCAGTTTCTATTTGCATTTCTCTAATGATTAATGATGTTGAGAAACCTTTCATGTGTTTGTTGCCAATCTGTATATCTTCTTTGGAGAAATGTCTACTGAGGTCTTCTGCCCATTTTTGGATTAGGTTGTTTGTTTTTTTGATATTGAGCTGCTTGTATATTTTGGAGATTAATTATTGTCAGTTGCTTCATTTGCAAATATTTTCTCCCATTCTGAGGGTTGTCTTTTCATCTTATTTATGGTTTCCTTTGCTGTGCAAAAGCTTTTAAGTTTCAGTAAGTCCCATTTGTTTATTTGTGTTTTTATTTCCATTTCTCTAAGAGGTGTGTCAAAAAGGATCTTGCTGTGATATATGTCATAGAGTGTTCAGCCTATGTTTTCCTCTAAGAGGTTTATAGTTTCTGGACTTACATTTAGGTCTTTAACCAGAAACAATCAGTCTTGATGAATTCTCTCACTAATTCTAAAAGAATGTCTATTGATTATCATAGATTTTTTAATATAAACAATCATAGTGATACTTATCTTTCTACCTTTTAGATTATTTTATGCTTTATTGATATTTTTCTTACATGACTGCAATACCCAAAGCCTTTAGTACACCACTGAAATAGTAATAGTGGACATTCTTTTTGCTTTTGAAAGTTATGGTAAGATTTTTAAACTTTTCACCATTAAGTTTTTTGTTTTATTTTTTTAAATTTTATTTTATGTGTTTTTTTATACAGCAGGTTCTTATTAGTTATCTATTTTATACATATTGGTGTATATATGTCAGTCCCAATCTCCCAATTCATCCCACCATCACCACCCAACTCTGCCACTTTCCCCCCCATTTTTCACCCTTAAGTTTAATATTTTTTAAAATTTTTTTGGTATATACTCTTCATGAGGAAAGGGTTTGTTAAAAGATCATAGATTTTTTTTCAGTCGTGAAAGGTTGTTGAATAATATAAAATGTTTTTATCATTTCAGATGATTATATAGGAATTTTTTTCCTTTGATATGCTAAGTAGTGAATTTCATTAATAGATTTTTAATTTGAAAAATATCCTCATATTCTTGGGATATTCTCAAATTGACATATGTGTATGTTTGAACACACTGCAGGATTCCATTTTCTGCTGTAACACAGGCTATATATTTTAGTGGTTATAGAAACGTAATCTAAAGTCCAACTATCATGTTTCAATTCGAAATTTATCATTTACCAGCTGATTGACCTTAAGTCAGTTTCTTAACCACTCCATATTTCAGTTTCCTCATGTATAAAAGTAAGTATGATGAAAATAATAGTCCATCTTTCATAAGAGTAATATGATTCATGTGACAATATTTCATACCTTAGAAGATGACTTGCATAATAATTAACATATAATTATTTCTTATGTAAAAGTAAACAATATTTGGGGGGGCTTTAGTTAGATATGCCTATTGTTATTATTATTTTTTAAATTATCATTTCTCCTTTTCTGATTTGAGTAAGAGGTAACACTAAATTTTAAAATGATTTAAGAAGTAGCCACTTTTTTTAAACAACTCTATAGAGGTATAATTGGCATACAACAAGCTGCGCATATTTAAAATGTTCTATTTGATGTTTTAAAATATGTCTCCACAAGCAAAATTATCACCACAATCAAGATACATCACTCCCCCAAATTTCCTTTTTCTCATATGTAATTCCTTTTTCTTGCCCCACTGGTTCATCTATTCCTCAGGTAAGAATTGATCTGCTTTACCTCATTGTAGATTAGTTTCCATTTCCTGAAATCTTATCTAAGTGCAATACTACAGTAAGTATTCTTTATTATTTGGCTTCTTTCACTCAGCACAATTATTTTGAGATCCATTGATGTTGTTGCCTGCATCAATACCTCATCCTTTTTTATTCCCAAGTAGTATACAATTGTGTAGAGATACCACAATTTGTTTCACCATTCACCTTTTGAGGGACATATGGATTGCTTAAGTTTTTTGTTTGTTACAAATAAAGATGATATGAATATTCATGTACAAGTCCCTATGTGGGCATATGATTTCACCACTTCTCATGGGTAGATACCTGGGAGTGAGATGTCTTGGTCATATGATAGATGAATGTTTAACTCTTTAGAAAACTGCCAAACAATTTCCCAAAGAGTTGTACTGCTCCATATGCCCACAAGCAGTGTGTGAGTGTTCAGTTCTATCACATGATCAACCTCTTCCTAATTTTAGACATTCTAATAAGGTGTATAGAGGTTTCTCATTGTGGTATTAAATTGCATTTTCTTAATGGCAAATGGTATTAAGCTTTTTTTTTTTCTGTACTCATTTGTCATCTGTGCATCTTCTTTGGTGAAGTTCGTGTTCAAATCATTTGTCCATATTTTTATTTGATTGTTTCTATTCTTATTATTGAATTCCAAGAGTTCTTCTTGTATTTTAAATAAAAGTCTAGTACTAGAGATATGTCTTGCAATTATTTTCTGCCAACAGAAGTTTAGGCTTGTGTTTTAATTCTCTTAGCAGTATGTATCAAGGAGACTAGATTCCTAATTTTGATCAGTTCCAATTTACCAATTTTTCTTTTATATTTTGTTCTTTTGTATTGAATCTAACTGTTTGCCTAATCTCAGATCACAAAGCTCTATGTTGTAAATGTTTCATACTTTTCAGGTTTTTTTTTAACTCTATGATTAATTTTGAGTTAGCTTTTATATATGGTATAAGAATCAACATTTATTTCTTTGCAAGTAATATCCAATTTTTCTAGCACCATTTGTTGAAAAATCTATCCGTTCTCCACTGAATTGCCTTTGTGCCTTGTAAGAAAATCAGTTCTCCATATATATGTGGGCCTACTTCCAGACTCTCTTTTTTTTTTTTTTTTTTTTTTTGCGGTACGCGGGCCTCTCACTGTTGTGGCTTCTCCCGTTGCAGAGCACAGGGTCCGGATGTGCAGGATCAGTGGCCATGGCTCACGGGCCCAGCTGCCCCTTGGCATGTGGGATCCTCCCGGACCAGGGCACGAATCCGTGTTTCCTGCATTGGCAGGCAGACTCTCAACCACTGCGCCACCAGGGAAGCCCCAGACTCTCTTTTGATCAATAAATCTATGTGTCTATCTCTTCATCAAGACCACACTATCTTGAAAATTGTAGATTTATAATAAGCCTTGAATTCAGGTAGTTTTAGTCCTTTAAATTTACTCTTCTTTCTGAAAGTTGTTTTGGGTATTCTAGGGCTTTTACATTTCTATGAAATTTTAGGTTTTGCTTGTCAATTATTACAGCAATTCTGCTGGAATTTTTATTTGGATTGTATTGAATCTATACACTAATTTGTGGGAAGTTTTCTTACTTATAGTCAAAGCATCTCTCCTTTTGTCTATGTGTTCTTTAATTTTACTCAGGATTTTTTTAGTTTTTAGCATACAGGTGTTATCAATCTTTTGCACTTCCAGACTCTCTTTTTTTTTTTTTTTTTTTTTTTGCGGTACGCGGGCCTCTCACTGTTGTGGCTTCTCCCGTTGCAGAGCACAGGGTCCGGATGTGCAGGATCAGTGGCCATGGCTCACGGGCCCAGCTGCCCCTTGGCATGTGGGATCCTCCCGGACCAGGGCACGAATCCGTGTTTCCTGCATTGGCAGGCAGACTCTCAACCACTGCGCCACCAGGGAAGCCCCAGACTCTCTTTTGATCAATAAATCTATGTGTCTATCTCTTCATCAAGACCACACTATCTTGAAAATTGTAGATTTATAATAAGCCTTGAATTCAGGTAGTTTTAGTCCTTTAAATTTACTCTTCTTTCTGAAAGTTGTTTTGGGTATTCTAGGGCTTTTACATTTCTATGAAATTTTAGGTTTTGCTTGTCAATTATTACAGCAATTCTGCTGGAATTTTTATTTGGATTGTATTGAATCTATACACTAATTTGTGGGAAGTTTTCTTACTTATAGGCAAAGCATCTCTCCTTTTGTCTATGTGTTCTTTAATTTTACTCAGGATTTTTTTAGTTTTTAGCATACAGGTGTTATCAATCTTTTGCCAGATTTAACCCTAAGTATTTTACATTTTTGGCAATATAGTAAATGATAATTTAAATTTTAAATTTCTCAATTTTTGTTGCCAGTATGTAAAAGTAAAACTGTTTCTTGGACATGATTCTTCTGCGTGGCAACCTTATTAAATATACATATTTTCTTTAGTAACATTTTGTAGATCTTATCAGACTTTTTACATATTTATATTTTATCTGCAAGTAAAAAAAGATTTAATATTGTTTTCTTTTTAATCTGGTGCATTTATTTCTTTTACTTGTGTTATTCTACTGGCTAGAATTTCTGGTACAATGTGGAATAGAAATTCTGAGAGGTAGTATCCCTATTTTGTTTTTTAAGTGAAGAGAAAAGTATTCAGTCTTTTAACTTTAAGTATACAATTTTTCATAGATACCTTTTATTAGGTTGAGGAAGTTTCCTTCTATTCCTAGTTTTCTCACAGTCTTTATCAGGAATAGATGTTGAAAATTTTCAGGTGTGTCTACTTAGATGCTTATATGAGTTTACTTTTTTAGTTTCTTAATTTTGTGAATTAAATGATTTATTTTCAAATATTAAACCAACCATCAATACATGAGATAAAATACACTTGATCATGGTATATTTTCATTCTCATTTCATATATTGTAGGAATTGCTAAAACTTTATCTTGAATCTTTGCATTGAGAGATATTTATTTGTAGTTTTCTACTTTGTAAGTCTTTGTCTCATTTTAGCATCAAAGTAATGCTAGCCTTTCTGAGCAGAAGTCACCCTCAATTTTTTACATGAGTTGTGTAAAATTAGCATTAATTCTTTCTTAAATATTTTGTAGAATTTACCAAAGTAGTTATCTGGACCTGTAGTTTTCTTTGTTGGAAAGTTTCAAACTACAAAATTAATATTTTTATTATAAATAAGATTATTTAGTTTATTAGCTATAGAGAACACTTTTGGTAGTTCTTATTTTTCAATGAAATTTTCCACTTAATCTGAGTTGTCCAGTTTACAGGCATGAAGTTGTTTACAATATTATCCTTTAAATATCTGTAGAATGTATAGTGATGTTAACTCTATTACTCCTGATATTGGTAATTTGTGTCTCCCCTCTCCATCTTGTTCTTTTTCCTAATAAAACTAGAATGTTATCCATTTTATTGATTGTCTCAAATAATCAACTTTGGTTTATGTCCTCTTGATCAACGAATTTATCATTATGCTTATCTCTGGTAACATCATTGCTTTGAAATATACTTTGTGTGATATCAAAATGAACATTCCAGGTTTCTTTTGATGAGTGGTAGTGTGTCATATCTTTTTTATATACATAAAGATGGTATATATAGATACACACACATATATATATGTCTTATATCTACATGTCTTATGTCTATGTGTGTATCTATATATAAGTCTTTTTGTCTTTAGAGCAGTTTTAGATTCACAGCAACATTGCTTGGAGGATGCAGAGATTTCCCATATACCACCTGCCCCCACACAGGCATAGCCTCCCCTATTAGCAACATCCTCACCAGTGTGGTACATTTGTTACATTTAATAAGCCTACACTGACACAGCATAATCACTAAAAGGCAATACTTTAGGGCTCACTCTTGGTGGTGTACTTTCTATGTGTTTCGACTAGTGGCATGTGTCCAGTTGTATAGTATTACACAGATAATTTTACTGCCCTAAAAGTCCTCTGTGCTCTGACTGTCCTTCCCTCCCTCCCTCCACTACCTCCAGCAACCACTGATCTTTTCATGGTGTCTCCATGGTCTTGCCTTCTTCAAAATGTCATACAGTTGTAATCATATGAGCATGTAGCCTTTCAGTTTAGCTTTTTTTCATATAGTAAAATGCTTTTAAGTTTCCTCCATGTCTTTTCATGAATTTATAGCTTATTTTTATCTCTGAATAATAGTTTGTTGTCTGAATGTACCACACTTTATTCATTCACCATAGTTGTTTCCAAGTTTTGATAATTATTAATAAATCTTCTCTAAACATCTGTGTGCAGGTTGTTGTGTCTACTTAAGTGTTCAACTCTTTTAGGGAAATACCAAGGTGTGAGATTGCTGAATTGTATGGGATCCTGTCTAGTGTTGTAAGACTTCACAAAACTATGCTTGAAAGTGCCTGTACCATTTAACACCAGCAATGAATGAAAACTGCTGTTGCTCTACACAGTCACTAACATTTGGTTTTATCAGTATACTGGATTTTGGCCATTCTAACAGGTTTGTAGTGCTATATCATTGCTTCAGTTTATATTTCTCTAATGACATATCATGTGGAGCATATTTTCATATAATTTTTGCCATTTGTATATCTTTGACTAATTTATTTAATAGGGTTGTTTGTTTTCTTTCTGTTGACTTTTAAGAGTTTTATGTTAATTGGTCTGTAGATTTCTTTTCTTGTAATGTCTATGTGTATTTTGGCATGAGAGTAATAAAGGCCTCATAGAATGAATTAAGATGTAGTCTTTCTGCATCTATGCTCTGAAAGAGATTATAGAGAATTGGAACCATTTCTTCCTAAAATGGTGAACCCATTTGGTCCTGGCACTTTCTCTTTGGGAAGGTGATTATTGATTCAGTTTCTTTAATAAAATAGACCCGTTCAGATTGTCTATTTCTCCTTGTGTAAGTTTTGACAAATTGTGTCTTTCAAGGAATTGGACCATTTCATTCAGGTTATCAAATTTGTGGGCATAGAAATGTTCATAATACTCCTTTATTAGCCTTTTAATGTCCACAGTGATGTAGTAATGTCCCCTCTTTCATTTCTAATATTAGTAATTTGTGTCTTCTCTCTCTCTCTCTCTCTTTTTTTTTTTTTTTTTTTTTTAGTGGTTAGCCTGGCTACAGGCTTTTTGATTTTACTGATGTTTTCAAAGATCCAGATTTCGGTTCCACAGATTTTCTCTATTGATTTCCTGTTTTCAGTTTAATTGATTTCTGCTCTACTTATTTATTTTCTTATGCATATTTTTTATTTAATTTGTTCTTCTTTCTTCAGTTTCCTTAGGTGGAGACATAGCTTATTGACTCTAGAGCTTTCTTTTTTTTTTCCTAATATATGCATTCAATGCTACAAATTTCCCTCCAAGCACAGCTTACACTGCAACCCATAACTTTTGATAAGTTGTTTTCACTTTCATTTAGTTCAAAATATTAGTTAATTTCTCTTCAGGTTTCTTCCTTGATTTATGTGTTATTTAGAAGTATGATATTTATTCTCCTTGTATTTTGAGATTTTCCATGAATCTATTATTGATTTCTGGTTTAGTTCTATTATGATCTGAGAACACACATTGTATGATATCTAATCTTTTAAATTTTTTAGGATGTGTTTTATTTGCTGATTTGTTCTGACAATCTCTGTATTTTTACTGGTATATTTACCACTGACAATCAAAATGATTATTGTTATGTTTGGACACATGTGCACCATATTTGTTACTATTTTTCTATTCGGTGCCCTGGCTCTTTGTTCCTATTTTTTATTCCACTTTCTTTTTTCCATTATTCTTGAATTCTCAGAATGTGGTAAAAATAATCTCAGTGGAAATGAGCATCTTGTGATCACAGAATAAAAGCTTTCACTAAGGATTGTGGAACAGAGAAATACAAGGAGCAAGTTTTCTTGGTGAGGTGTTTGAATGCCTCCACTAGCTCTGGATTGTTTAATCCCCCATGTTTTGTTACACGAGTAATAGGAAATTTTTTCTGGTTTAAGCTCTCTATTCAGCTTTCTGTTGTTCAAAGAAAGATAGAACCCATTCTTAAATGACATTTTCTAAGTTTTGTTTTTGTTTTTGTTTTTTTTGGTTTATGTAGGTTTTTTTGTTAATTTCTCTACTTTGTTTATATTTCCAACTACAAAACTATCTATTTAGGGGCTTCCCTGGTGGCGCAGTGGTTGAGAGTCTGCCTGCCGATGCAGGGACACGGGTTCGTGCCCCGGTCTGGGAGGATCCCACATGCCGCGGAGCGGCTGGGCGCATGAGC
>NC_041232.1:52272847-52283359 GCF_002837175.3 Physeter macrocephalus | reverse complement strand
GCAGGAGCCATGGCCCCTGAGCCTGTGCTCCGCAACAGGAGAGCCCACAACAGTGAGACGCCCACGTAACGCAAAAAAAAAAAAAAAAAAAAACTATCTATTTATAAATAGCATATATAGAACTTTTGTGGTTTATAGCATTTAGAACTTATTTCTTGATACTCTGCTATAAAGAATGTGGGAGAAATACCCCTATTACAAAATAACTATCTTCTCTGAAATCTGACCCTCAAATTTAGTAGTGTCTCCAATCATTGTGTCAATCAAAAACACCATCATAAACATCTGAAGTGTCTCAGGGGATAGCACTGTATCTTTTACAAATTACTGGTTTAAATTTTCCTTGATATCTTTTAATAACATTTTGTTAATTCATCCATATACATCCTGTACCTTTTTTGTTTGTTTTATAAAAATAAATTATGCATTTCTATCGGTCTTCTAAAAGCTATTTTTGTATGTGTGAACTTTAAAAAACTGTTGTATCCAGCAATTTCCTAAACTTTCTTATTACTTCTATTAAAAATTTATAGTTTATTTCAGTTTTTGATGCAGTCACATTCCCTGTTATTAATTATTTTATTTCTCCTTCTTTCTCATTTACTGTCTCTTGAACTGGCTAGGATCACCAATACAACAGTGAATAGATGTAGTTGTAACAGTATCCATTTCCTGAAATTAAAGAGAACTATTCTAAGTGACTCACTGGAAAGTAAGATGTTAATTGTAAATTTCTTATACTATTTATCAGGTTAAGAAATCTCCTTTCTAGTTGAATCACAACTAGGTGAAAAGTATTGTTAAGTGCTTTAAAAAATTGTCTGTTGAAAGAGTCATGTTATTTTTCTTCTTTATTAATGTGGTGAAATATATTAATACATTATTGTTCTCAACCCTAATATTATACATTAGCTTTATGATTTTATACTATACTAACATTTAAAAAAAATTTCATTTAGCCAATTTTGTTGCTTACCATTTTTTTTCTTTAGTTATGATTTTGACAAACCTTAAATTTTTAAATATATTTAAATATATTTCTAAGAATTAGAGTTCAGAAGTCTTTAGGGATAAAGATACACAGTTTATGTTCTTGTTGATTCTCAGTCTTGTTGACTTAATTTTTTTCTATCAATGAATATTTAGCTAAATTTCATATGTGGAAATTTTGATTGGCCTCAATTGAAGACACGTTTCCCCAGAGAGAATTTGTTTTCTTTTCAGAGTATAAAGTGGTGCTACCAACCATGGAACACTGTACTCTTAACTTGCATTTTCCATGTGGGCTGTGTAAATGTGAATTCCAGAATCATTTAATAGCAAGAATATTATTACAAATCATTAGATAAAATTTATACATTAAATTTTAATATAATAAATTATGAGTCTTCTCTGAGTATATTTTATTTAATATAATAATTATTTTATTATTCTTAAAACTTTTTCATCTAGAAGCACCATGGAAATAGGTAGGCTTTTCTTCTGACATATTTTCCTAACATGTGGATTTTTTCCTAGCTTATAGTGTCACTGAAAGTGTAACTCCTTCAAAATTCTGGATTTGTGCAGGACAGAGAGTATACATCAGGTTCAACCCACTCTTATGGACATAAAGCCTAATTTAGTTTTATCAAAGTGTTATTAATCCCCAAATCTCCAGGTATCAGAAAACAATACTTGTTCCAATAATATTCCCAACCTTTCTGATCACTTATCACTCTGGCTTCAATACAACAGGAAAATTTTTATTTTAGCCTAAGTAGTTTTATGAATTTTATCTTAATATAATCAATGTGTTCAAAAGGATCTTTTTTTAATGATTCCTCCAGCCCCCAGGTGTTTTCCAATGGGTAGGTTTTCAATATATTCTGCAGATTTTTTAAAAAAAATAAATACTTTTCTATTTTCTTCATGACATCTGTTTCATTGAACTTGAATTCTTATGTTCTATTATTTCAATATGATTATCTTCTCTCTGGCTTATTCTCTCTTTCAGATGGGCTAATATTAAGATCTGTTGGATTTGTAGAAATCATATCTGGAGATTGTGGTGGGGACTCTGCAGGTGGTGAACGGCCAAGTAACCAGAACTATTCCTTGTGGTCATGTGGGTAAAAAAATACAAATAAAATCTAGTCTTACCCATGAATAAATGATAGTGTAGTAAAAGAGAAAATCATATAAAATATTATTGCGATATAGTATATAAGAAATATAGGAGTTTATAGAAAATTATATAATACAGTAAAAATTTAGAGGTTTGCATAGAGTGCAGTGGGGAACAGTGGATCCAGTGACCAATACTGCCCAGGAAATGCAGGAGAATTTCCTCCACACCCAGGTGTGGAGTAATGAATGTACAGCCTCAAGAGTTTCAGACCATGGTGGCACATTTAGCAGGTATTGGATTAATGTCTTGTTTTCAACTTAAAAGTATGGAATTGGAGAAATTTTGGAAGTGGCAATCATCAGTTATAAACAATAAAACACATTTGACAGGGCTTCCCTGGTAGTGCAGTGGTTGAGAGTCCGCCTGTCGATGCAGGGGACAAGGGTTCGTGCCCCGGTCTGGGAAGATCCCACATGCCGCAGAGCGGCTGTGTCCATGAGCCATGGCTGCTGAGCCTGCGTGTCCAGAGCCTGTGCTCTGCAACGGGAGAGGCCACAGCAGTGAGAGGTCTGCGTACCGAAAAAAAAAAACAAAAAACACATTTCATAAATACCTTGACTGAAAGGCGCAACGGGAGAGGCCACAGCAGTGAGAGGTCTGCGTACCGAAAAAAAAAAACAAAAAACACATTTCATAAATACCTTGACTGAAAGGAAACTGCTCTTTGTCTACAATGTAGTCCAACCCTAAGTCATGAGTATATTTATTATATTTTATCTTTCCTTTAATTTTTCCTATATTTAATTTTGATTTTCACTTCTGACCTTTACATTCTGTTCATCACATATATGTTGTTAGTTATTCCTGTCAGTTTTTTCATCTTATCTCCACATTTAGCACACTCTTTTTTTTGTTTTACATCAGGTCAGTCAGAGAAGATGAAAAATCACCCTTGTTTACTCTACACAGATTGAATCTCTAAACCCAACTGGCTGGTCATTTCAGAATATGTTGATTTTTCATTAAAGGAGTCTGTTAGACAGCATAAATTAATATTTCTACTATAGGGAAAATGAAAGATGCAAGGCATAAGCTTCACCCATCCATCCACTCAGCCAGTCAGGCCTTCTAGATCATTTGCTTGCATGGTCGCCTTCACATGGAAAACAGAGTGCTGCACATAGGTATGTGGAGAGTGAATGAAGGGAGTTACCTGAGATTCAGGATTCACTTACATAAAAAGAGGTAGCCAGAAGTCATGTTCACCAAAGTCCATTTTAGCTCTAACATGTAACATTCTAAGCAATAAAATGATTGATTGTGGTCCGATGACTAATACTCTTACTAAACCATAAATAGATTACTAAAATAGTCTTCCTCTATATACGGGGAGAAACAAAACGTGAGAGAATTAGGTAAGCAACCCTACTGCTCTCAGCATTATAAATAAATAAATAAATAAATAAATATTATTAGAGAAATAAAGGGCACCTAGCTGACAGTGCTTAATGCCTGGCCAATATGTGCTCATATTCTAGGTGACACTCTTACTATCATAGAAAAAGGGTAGCAGGGCTCTCAAAGACCAGTTTTCACCACTGTATTCTATTGAAAGAGTTTATGTATCAACCAAAATGTAAGTATATTCGGAGACAGTATGCCTTGAGGAATGTTTATCTATTAGAGACATAAGGAACATTAAGAATATATCCAGAATAGAAGTTAAGAAATTGATAAGGTACGTACTCTAAGAGAAGAAACATCAGACAGTAATCAGGAGACCTCATTTAATCTTGGGTATATCTTTAATTGGTTTAAAAGCATTGGACAATCTTTAATGCTTTCTGGGTTTTGATTTCTCCATCTGTAAAATAATTTGATTGTCAGATAATTAAGATCTCTTTGACAAATATAACCAGAACCAGACTGTAGTTAAAGCAATAGACACAGATTTTATTCAGAAGCTATTTCAACAGGAAAAAAAAGAGACCTTAGTTTGGAACTGGGTTTAATTCTATGTACATGAAGGACAGGTGGGATATAAAACCAATAAGCAGAATGGTGGGCTGCATCAGTGGATGAAAAATTACTGAGAGAAATATCCCCAAAGGATAGGAGATTCTTGCTGAAATAACTTAACAAGATTTTGCTTAAGGCAGGCCAGGGTGACCAGATATCAAGATTGTGTGTGTGGGGGTGAATTCTTATTAAAGACTGTAGTTAAAGCATAGACACAGATTTTATTCAGAAGCTATTTCAACAGGAAAAAAAAGAGACCTTAGTTTGGAACTGGGTTTAATTCTATGTACATGAAGGACAGGTGGGATATAAAACCAATAAGCAGAATGGTGGGCTGCATCAGTGGATGAAAAATTACTGAGAGAAATATCCCCAAAGGATAGGAGATTCTTGCTGAAATAACTTAACAAGATTTTGCTTAAGGCAGGCCAGGGTGACCAGATATCAAGATTGTGTGTGTGGGGGTGAATTCTTATTAAATTGACTTGGCAGGATTCCTGTTAAAACTGAGGTAGGCAGGCCCAGCAGGACCATGATGGCCAAAGTCTAGACATAGTTGAAAATGGGCCTCAGAGAAGGCCAACTAAAATTTGGTCAAGGAAAGTATCTTTGTTGCCTTCCATACTTAACAAGGTACTATGACATTTAAGTTAATAGGCCAGAATTTATTTTGATCTGAGAGTATAATCTCGGAGAATCAGAACAAGGAGGGAGAGGTCTGTGTTTGACAATCAACTTGTCCTTTAGAGCTGGACAGGCTCAGGCTGCAGAAGTAGCTGGGGAGGTAGAATTGGCTGAGGAAGCATTGTACGGTGTGTGCTGGTGAAAATCTAGGCATAAGAGTCTGCATGAGATTCCCAATTGAGGGTCAACTTTTCCTAAAAACAAGATGAGACAGAGAAGGAAGAGTCAACTTAGAAAATTATAAACTCACAGAACTGTAGACATGGGATCTAAGGATTAATATTCAGATTATATTACCTCAATGAGTTAACTGAAGCCCAAAGAGATTAAATAACTTGGCCAAATTTACTAGACAAAGAGTGGAAGATTAAATAGTTACCATGTAATGTTCCATCAGTTCATTTTTACAGCATATTCCAACTTTTAAAAGAATGCTAATTCCTAGAAAGAGGAGGTATCTCAGGAACTAATATGCAATTTACAATGCATACAAATTTTCATAATCTTAAGAAATCAACAATGAATTACAGTGCCTCTGTAGGTCTATATGATCTGTGTTTGGTGCTGCTGATGCAAAAAGATTAAAAAAAAAAAAAAAACTTCAGAGAAATAGTATTTCACATCTGTGTTTTTTGTATCTTACAATATCCTTTCTGGTCAAGTACCCTATCTCGGGAGCAGGTATTGATTTTTTTCCAGATACAGTACAATCCTTCACCCTTACCCACCACATCCCAACTGTTTCTAGCTTGTAATTATAAAATATTAAAAGCACAGTAAATCATGTAGTTTCCCATACTTGTTGGAATATTAAAAAGCTACCTGCAGCTTAGTAATAAAATAAAATTATTGACAATAATGAGTTTCAGGAAAAAAGCAGTATCCTTGTTTGCCTAAACCATTCAGAGCAGGGAGTTTGAAGAAAACAGCTGGAAGTTACTCATTGCTCAATTCATAAAACCCTATTTTTTTCTGCACTCCTGAGATTCCCCAAGCTGGATTCAAGGTGGGAAATGCAGTCTACTTAGGAAGAATCCTGGTATCTGTGTTAGAGTATCTGTTTTCTAGTCCTGGCTCTGTCAGTAAGTAATGCCATTACTGTTGACTTAGCTTCAGGGGGAGATGAGAAGGGGACTCTTTTTGCTAGATGTGATACTGGGAAAAATACTTTCTCTAACCATTTCACAAAGGTTTTATGGGATTATATATATAAAGAATGTGGAATTTCATATTGTTTTTTTTTCTTGGACATGAATTCAAAAAGAATTATTTTTTATTGTGTGGAGGGATATTTTACAAGTAAATTTTTAAAAAGTATAAATATTATTTATAATTCTGTATTTGGGTGAGAAAAATGGACTGCCGTTTTTACATTATTGGTAAGGTGTACTTTGAGGGTTAAGAATCGTGAAGGAGAAGAGTAGGTGACAACATTGTGGAATGGACTCTGGTACATTTACCACATCCACTGCCGTCCTCTCCTGGCCCCAATATCTGAACTGAGCATTATTTTCCCTCTCTTCTCCCATTCATCACCACAAAGTGCACCCTGAAGGCTCCAGCATGCATTGCTTCCCTTTGTGGGAAACCCCATATTTCACCTACTCAGACCAGGCCCCGGAAGCTTCTCCTGTGGTGTTCACAAGAAGAAAGCATTTCCTGATTGAGGGACTTGGTGAAGAAGCCAGCTGCCCCATCACAGCGTGCTGGCACTTAGGCTAGGTCAGAAAGAGAGAGCAATGCTCTGAAGCTGTTCTTCAGTGGAGAGATGCCAGGTACTGGTAGTGATGATCTCCTGGGAAGATTTCTGGGCCCTGGCTGCTGCCAGGAAAGACAGCTGACCCCTGTGACAAAGAAACGGCATGTTTTGAGTTGCTCTGGCCTTGTACCTTGTCAGACGTGAGATTGACACCCCAGGAACCTGCGTATAGCCTCTAAGAAAAATAGGGACGATCCTTAGGCACAGAGAACTGTAACTGTGCCACAGGTCTGAGGGCTGGGACTTCCTGCCTGATCCTGCTCTTCTGGAAATTAAACACTGCATGAAAGAGACAAAGACCCTACTCACCTACTTTACAGTAAAGGATGCAGTCAATACATAAAGATATTGGGCCCTGAACCACGATAGCGGAGTAGAAGGATGTGCTCTCACTCCCTGTTGTGAGAACACCTGAATCACAACTAGCTGCTGGACAATCATCGACAGGAATACACTGGAACTCACCAAAAAAATACCCTACATCCAAAGACAAAGGAGAAGCCACAATGAGAGGGCAGGAGAGGCACAATCACAATAAAATCAAATCCCATAACTGCTGGATGGGTGACTCACAGACTGGAGAACACTTATACCACAGAAGTCCACCCACTGGAGTGAAGGTTCTGAGCTCCATGTCAGGCTTCCCAACCTGGGGGTCCGGCAATGGGGGAAGGAATTCCTAGAGAATCAGACATTGAAGGCTAGTGAGATTTGATTGCAGGACTTAGACAGGACTGAGGGAAACAGAGACTCCACTCTTGGAGGACACACAGAAAGTAGTGTATGCATCAGGACCCAGGGGAAGGAGGAGTGACCCCATAGGAGACTGAATCAGACCTACCTGCTAGTGTTGGAGGGTCTGCTGAAGAGGCGGGGGTTGGCTGCGTGTCACCGTGAGGACAAGGACACTGGCAGCACAAGTTCTGGGAAGTACTCCTTGGCGTGAGCCCTCCCAGCGTCTGCCACTAGCCCCACCAAAGAGCCAGGGTAGGCTCCAGTGTTGGGTCACCTCAGGCCAAAAAACAACAGGGAGAGAACACAGCCCCACCCATCAGCAGAAATGGATTAAAGTTTTACTGAGCTCTGCCCACCAGAGTAACAGACAACTCTACCCACCACCAGTCACTCCCATCAGGAAACTTGCACAAGCCTCTTAGAAAGCCTCATCCACCAGAGGGCAGACAGCAGAAGCAAGAGGAACTACAATCCTGCAGCCTGTGGAACAAAAACCACATTCACAGAAAGATAGACAAGATGAAAAGGCAGAGGGCTATGTACCAGATGAAAGAACAAGATAAAACCCAAGAAAAACAACTAAATGAAGTGGAGATAGGCAACTTTCCAGAAAAAGAATTCAGAATGATGATAGTGAAGATGATCAAAAGAACAAACAAACAGAGATGAACAATAAAATAACTAAAATGAAAACTACACTAGACGGAATCAATAGCAGAATAACTGAGGCAGAAGAAAGGATAAGTGACCTGGAAGACAGAATGGTGGAATCCACTGCTGTGGAACAGAATAAAGAAAAAATAATAAAAAGAAATGAAGACAGCCTAGACACCTCTGGGACAATATTTTTTATTTTTCTTCAGAAAGAAATTTATTGCAAGTAGAAATGACCAAATTGATGCTGTCGTCTTTCCATTGGTAAACCTTCAGCATATAAATTATTAAAGAACATAGTAATGTGTACAATGCTGATTATTCTTCATTTTTTTATTTGTTGCATTTCTTAGAGAGGTTTTTACACTATTTTATCTTTTAATTCTTTTTGGACAAATTTTTTCATCTTTTAATTTGCTTTTTGAGCAGAATTTTTCTTTTTCTACTATGGCTAGATATAAAAAAATGGAGATTTAAATTTTTATTTTAACTAGAGGCATTTAAAAATGTTTACATAATTTTAACAGTCACCTTTGTAGAGGTACATTTTCAGTTTTTGATCTTTGTGGGAAGAGAATCCGTTTTTGTTAAAGAAATTTTCTTCTGTCTCTGGGAAAAGATGTTTCATGTCTTCAGGTATCATTGAAGGTTCCTTTTAGTTCATGCTGTTCTTCAAATTATATCTATTACAGGAAAATAAGCATTAATATTGTTTATTTATATTTTATAGTAAACAGATTCTAGTGTTTGTTAGGCTTTTTTTTTAACACCTTTATTGGAGTATAATTGTTTTACAATGGTGTGTTAGTTTCTGCTTTACAACAAAGGGAATCAGTTATACATATACATATGTTCCCATATCTCTTCTCTCTTGCATCTCCCTACCTCCCACCCTCCCGATCCCACCCTTCTAGGTGGTCACAAACCACCAAGCTGATCTCCCTGTGCATATGGCTGTTTCCCACTAGCTATCCACCCGACGTTTGGTAGTGTATATATGTCAATGCCACTCTCTTACTTCGTCACAGCTTACACTTCCCCCTCCCCATATCGTCAAGTGCATGCTCTAGTAGGTCTGTGTTTTATTCCCATCCTACCCCTAGGCTCTTCATCACATTTTTTTTTCTTAGATTCCATATATATATGTGTTCGCATACGGTATTTGTTTTTCTCTTTCTGACTTACTTCACTCTGTATGACAGACTCTAGGTCCATCTACCTCACTACAAATAACTCGAGTGTTCCCTTTTCTCCACAACATCTCCAGCATTTATTCTTTCTGGACTTTTTGATGATGGCCATTCTGACCAGTGTGAGATGATACCTCATTAAGTTTTGATTTGCATTTCTCTAATGATTAATGATGTTGAGCATTCTTTCATGTGTTTGTTGGCAATCTGTATATCTTCTTTGGAGAAATGTCTATTTAGTTCTTCTGCCCATTTTTGGATTGCGTTGTTTGTTTTTTTGTTATTGAGCTGCATAAGTTGCTTATAAATTTTGGATATTAATCCTTTGTCAGTTGCTTCATTAGTTCTTCTGCCCATTTTTGGATTGCGTTGTTTGTTTTTTTGTTATTGAGCTGCATGAGTTGCTTATGAAGTTTGGAGATTAATCCTTTGCAGTTGCTTCATTTCAAACTATTTTCTCCCATTCTGAGGATGGTCTTTTGCTCTTGTTTATGGTATCCTTTGCTGTGCAAAAGCTTTTAAGTTTCATTAGGTCCCATTAGTTAATTTTTTTTAAATTTCCATTTCTCTAGGAGGTGGGTCAAAAAGGATCTTTCTGTGATTTATATCATAGAGTGCTCTGCCTATGTTTTCCTCTAAGAGTTTGATAGTGTCTGGCCTTACATTTAGGGTTTTAACCAATTTTGAGTTTATTTTTGTGTATGGTGTTAGGGAGTGTTCTAATTTCATACTTTTACATGTACCTGTCCAATGTTCCCAGCACCAATTACTGAAGAGGCTGTCTTTTCTCTACTGTATATTCTTGCCTCCTTTATCAAAGATAAGGTGACCATATGTGTGTGGGTTTATCTCTGGGCTTTCTATCCTGTTCCACTGATCTCTATTTCTATTTTTGTGCCAGTACCATACTGTCTTGATTACTGTAGCTTTGTAGTATAGTCTTAAGTCAAGGAACCTGATTCTTCAATCTCCATTTTTTGTTCTCAGGATTGCTTTGGCTATTCATGGTCTTTTGTGTTTCCATACAAATTGTGAAATTTTTGTTCTAGTTCTGTAAAAAATGCTAGTGGTAGTTTGATAGGGATTGCATTGAATCTGTAGATTGCTTTGGGTAGTAGAGTCATTTTCACAATGTTGATTCTTCCAATCCAAGAACATGGTATATCTCTCCATCTATTTGTATCATCTTTAATTTCTTTCATCAGTGTCTTATAATTTTCTGCATACAGGTCTTTTGTCTCCTTACGTAGGTTTATTCCAAGATATTTTATTCTTTTTGTTGCATTGGTAAATGGAAGTGTTTCTTAATTTCACTCTCAGATTTTTCATCATTAGTGTATAAGGATGCCAGAGATTTCTGT
>NC_041232.1:52271725-52272722 GCF_002837175.3 Physeter macrocephalus | reverse complement strand
GTAGTTTTCTGGTAGCATCTTTAGGATTCTCTACGTATAGTATCATGTCATCTGGAAACAGTGACAGCTTTACTTCTTCTTTTCTGATTTGGATTCTTTTTATTTCTTTTGCTTCTCTTATTGCTGTGGCTAGAACTTCCAAAAATCTGTTGAGTAAAAGTTGTGAGAGTGGCCAAACTTGTTTTATTCCTGATCTTAGTGGAAATGGTTTCAATTTTTCACCATTGAGGACAATATTGGGTGTGGGCTTGTCATATATGGTCTTTACTGTGTTGAGGAAAGTTCCCTCTATGCCTACATTCTGCAGGGTTTTTATCATAAATAGGTGTTGAATTTTGTCAAAAGCTTTCTCCGCATGTATTGAGATGATCATATGGTTTTTCTCCTTCAGTTTATTGATATGGTGTATCACATTGATTGATTTCCATATTTTGAAGAATCCTTGCATTGCTGGGATAAACCCCAATTGATTATGATGTATGATCCTTTTAATGTGATGTTGCATTCTGTTTGCTAGTATTTTGTTGAGGATTTTTGCATCTATGATCATCAGTGATATTGGCCTGTAATTTTCTTTCATTGTGACGTCTTTGTCTGGTTTTGGTACCAGGGTGTTGGGGGCCTCATAGAATGAGTTTGGGTGTGTTCCTCCCTCTGTTATCTTTTGGAAGAGTTTGAGAAGGATAGGTGTTAGCTCTTCTCTAAATGTTTGAAAGAATACCCCTGTGAAGCCGCCTGGTCCTGGGTTTTTGTTTGTTGGAAGATTTTTATTCACAGTTTCAATTTCAGTGCTTGTGATTGGTCTGGTCATATTTTCTATTTTTTCCTGCTTCAGTTTTGGCACGTTGTGCATTTCTAAGAATTTGTCCATTTCTTCCAGGTTGTCCATTTTATTGGCATAGAGTTGCTTGTAGTAATATCTCATAATCTTTTGTATTTCTGTAGTGTCAGTTGTTACTTCTCCTTTTTCATTTCTAATTCTATTGATTTGAGTCTT
>NC_041232.1:52203351-52271666 GCF_002837175.3 Physeter macrocephalus | reverse complement strand
TTTCTATCGTTTCCTTCATTTCTTTTTTATTTATTTCTGATCTGATCTTTATGATTTCTTTCCTTCTGCTCAATTGGCGTTTTTTTTGTTGTTGTTGTTCTTCTTTCTCTAACTGCTTTAAGTGCAAGGTTAGGTTTTTTATTCAATATGTTTCATGTTTCTTAAGGTAGGATTGTATTGCTATAAACTTCCCTCTTAGAACTGCTTTTGCTGCATCCCATAGGTTTTGGCTTGTCGTGTTTCCATTGTCATTTGTTTCTAGGTATTTTTTGATTTCCTCTTTGATTACTTCAGTGATCACTTTGTTATTAAGTACTGTATTGTTTAGCCTCCATGTGTTTGTATATTTTACAGATCTTTTCCTGTAATTGATATCTAGTCTCATAGTGTTGTGGTCGGAAAAGATTCTTGATAGAATTTCAATTTTTTAAAATTTATCAAGGTTAGATTTGTGACACAAGATATGATCTATCCTGGAGAATGTTCCATGAGTACTTGAGAAAAATGTGTATTCTGTTGTTTTTGGAAGGAATGTCCTATAAATATCAATTAAGTCCATCTTGTTTAATGTATCATTTAAAACGTGTGTTTCCTTAGTTATTTTCATTTTGGATGATTTGTCTACTGGTGAAAGTGTAGTGTTAAAGTCCCCTACTATGATTGTGTTTCTGTCGATTTCCCCTTTTATGGCTGTTAGTATTTGCCTTATGTATTGAGGTGCTCCTATGTTGGGTGCATAAATATTTACAATTGTTATATCTTCTTCATGGATCGATCCCTTGATCATTATATAGTGTCCTTCTTTGTCTCTTGTTATAGTTTTTACTTTAAAGTCTATTTTGTCTGATATGAGAATTGCTACTCCAGCTTTCTTCTGATTTCCATTTGCATGGAATATCTTTTTCCATCCCCTCACTTTCAGTCTGTATGTGTCCCTAGGTCTGAAGTGGGTCTCTTGTAGACAGCATATATATGGGTCTCGTTTTTGTATCCATTCAGCCAGTCTGTGTCTTTTGGTGGGAGCATTTAATCCATTTACATTTAAGGTAATTATCAATATGTATGTTCCTATTACCATTTGAGATCCTTGCTGGGTAGAGTAATCTTGGTTGTAGGTTTTTCTCTTTCATCACTTTAAATATGTTCTGCCACTCACTTCTGGCTTGCAAAATTTCTGCTGAAAGATCAGCTGTTAACCTTATGGGAATTCCCTTTTGTGTTATTTGTTGTTTTTCCCTTGCTGCTTTTAATATTTTTTCTTTGTATTTAATTTTTCACAATTTGATTAATATGTGTCTTGGCATGTTACTCCTTGGATTTATCCTGTATGGGACTCTCTATGCTTCCTGGATTGATTAACTATTTCATTTCCCATATTAGGGAAGTTTTCAACTATAATCTCTTCAAATATTTTCTCAGTCCCTTTCTTTTTCTCTTCTTCTCTGGGACCCCTATAATTAGAATGTTGGTGTATTTAATGTTGTCACAGATGTTTCTGAGACTGTCCTCATTTCTTTTCATTCTGCTCTGTGTTAGTTATTTCCACGATTTTAGCTTCCAGGTCACTTATCAGTTCTTCTGCCTCAGTTATTCTGCTATTGATCCCATCTAGAGTATTTTTAATTTCATTTATTGTATTGTTCATCATTCCTTGCTTGCTCTTTAGTTCTTCTAGGTCCTTGTTAAATGTTTCTTGCATTTTGTCTATTTTATTTCCAACATTTT
The DNA here is from genome assembly GCF_002837175.3 of Physeter macrocephalus. NCBI lineage: Eukaryota > Metazoa > Chordata > Mammalia > Artiodactyla > Physeteridae > Physeter > Physeter macrocephalus. The sequence continues at coordinate 52,269,941 of NC_041232.1, read as the reverse complement.
GGATCATCTTTACTATAATTATTCTGAATTCTTTTTCAGGTAGACTGCCTATTTCCTCTTCATTTGTTAGGTCTGGTGGGTTTTTACCTTGCTCCTTCATCAACTGTGTGTTTTTCTCTCTTTTCATTTTGCTTATCTTACTGTGTTTGGCGTTACCTTTAACAGGCTGCAGGTTCGTATTTCCCATCGTTTTTGTTGTCTTTCCCCAGTAGCTAAGGTTGGCTCAGTGGGTTGTGTAGGCTTTCTGTTGGATGAGACTAGTGCCTGTGTTCTGGTGGATGACGCTGGATCTTGTCTTTCTGGTGGGCAGGTCAATGTCTGGTGGTGTGTTTTGGGGTGTCTGTAGCCTTATTATGATTTTAGGCAGCCTCTCTGCTAATGAGTGGGTTAGTGTTCCTGTCTTGCTAGTTGTTTTGCATAGGGTGTCCAGCACTGTAGCTTGCTGGTCGTTGAGTGAAGCTGGGTGTTGGTGTTGAGATGGAGATCTCTGGGAGATTTTCGCCATTTGATAGTAAGTGGAGCTGGGAAGCCTCTGTGGACTAGTGTCCTGAAGTTGGTTCTCCCACCTCAGAGACAGCCCTGACGCCTGGCTAAAATAAATTTATTAAATAAAAAATAATTATTAAGAAGAAAAATTTTAAAAAGAAAACAACAACAACAACAACAACAACAGGATGCTCAGAACCCTAGGACAAATGGCGGAAGTAAAGCGATGCAGACAAAATCTCCCACAGAAGCATACATGTACACACTCAGAAAAAGAGAAAAAGGAGAAAAAAATAATATATCTTGCTCCCAAAGTCAACCTCCTCAATTTGGGATGATTCGTTGTCTATTCAGGTATTCTACAGATGAAGGGTACATCAAGTTGTTTGTGGAGCTTTAATCCGCTGCTTCTGAGGCTGTTGGGAGAAATTTCCCTTTCTCTTCTTTGTTTGCACAGCTCCAGTGGTTCAGCTTTGGACTTGGCCCGGCTTCTGCGCGTAGGTTGCCCAAGGGCGTCTGCTCTTCTCTCAGACAGAATGGGGTTAAACAGCAGCTGATTCGGGGGCTCTAGGTCACTCAGGCCTGGGGGAGGGAGGGCTACAGATGCGGGGTGAGCCTGCAGTGGCAGAGGCCAGCATGATGTTTCACCTGCCTGAGGCATGCCATGTGTTCTCCCGGGGAAGTTGTCCCTGGATCCCAGGACCCTGGCAGCTGCGGGTGCATAGGCTCCCAGGAGGGGAGGTGTGGAGAGTGACCTCTGCTCGCACACAGGTTTCTTGGTGGCTGCAGCAGCAGCCTTAGTGTCTCATGTCTGTCTCTGGTGTCTGCGCTGATAGCCACGGCTCACACCCGTTTCTGGAGCTCCTTTAAGTGGCTTGCTTAATCCCCTCTCCTCACACACCAGGAAACAAAGAGGGAAGAAAAAGTCTCTTCTCTTTGGCAACTCCATGCCCATCTCTGGAGCTCCTTTAAGCAGCGTGCTTAATCCCGTCTTCTTGTGCATCAGGAAGCAAAGTGGGAAGAAAAAGTCTCTTCCCTCTTTGGCAACTACAGAATTCTCCCGGATACCCTTCCAGCTAGCCATGGTGCACTAACCCCTTCAGGTTTTGTTCGTGCCACCAGACCTCTCCAAGCTCGGACCGAAGTCCAAGCCTCAGCTCCCAGCACCCGCCCGTCCTGGCAGGTGAGCAAATAAACCTCTCGGACTAGTGAGTGCTGGTTGGCACTGATCCTCTGTGCAGGAATCTCTCTGCTTTGCCCTCCACACCCTGTTACTGCTGTCTCCTTCGTGGCTCTGAAGCTTTCCCCTCTGCCACCCGCAGTCTTCACCCATGAAGGGGCTTCTAGTGTGTGGAAAAATTTCCTCCTTCACAGCTCCCTCCCACTGGTGCAGGTCCTGTCCCTATTCTTTTGTCTCTGTTTATTCCTTATTTCTTTAGGCCTCCCCAGCTACGTGGGGTGTTTCTTGCCTTTTGGAAGGTCTGAGGTCTTCTGCCAGCATTCAGTTGGTATTCTATAGGAGCAGTTCCACGTGTAGATTTATTTCTGATGTATCTCTTGGGAGAAAGGTGATCTCTGCATCTTACTCTTCTTCAATCTTCTCTGTCCAGCCCTGGGACAAGACTAAACGCAGCAATATTTGCATTATAGGGGTTCCAGAGAGAGAAGAGGTAGAGAAAGGACCCGAGAAAATATTTGAAGAGATTATAGTCAAAAACTTCCCTAACATGGGAAAGGAAATAGCCACCCAAGTACAGGAAGAACAGCGAGTCCCATACAGGGTAAACACAAGGAGAAACACACCAATTTACATAGTAATCAAATTGGCAAAAATTAAAGACAGAAAAAAATTATTGAAAGCAGCAAGGGGAAAATGATAAATAACATACAAGGGAACTCCCATAAGGTTAACAGCTGATTTCCCAGCAGAAACTCTACAAGCCAGAAGGGAGTGGCATGATATACTTAAAGTGATGAAACCGAAGGAATTAAAACCAAGATTACTCTACCCGGCAAGGATCTCATTCAGATTCTATGGAGAAATAAAAGCTTTACAGACAAGCAAAAGCAAAGAGAATTCAGCACCACGGAACCAGATTTACAAAAAAATGCTAAAAGAACTTCTCTAAGTGGGAAAGACAAGAGAAGAAAAGGACCTACAAAAACAAACCCAAAACAATTAAGAAAATGATCATAGGAACATACATATCTATTATTACCTTAAATGTGAATGGATTAAATGCTCCAACCAAAAGACACAGGCTTGCTGAATGGACACAAAAACAAGACACATATATAGGCTCTTTACAAGTGACCCACTTCAGACCTAGGGACACATATAGATTGAAAGTGATGGGATGGAAAACGATATTTCATGCAAATGGTAATCAAAAGAAAGCTGGAGTAGCAATACTCATATCAGATAAAATAGACTTTAAAATAAAGAAAGTTACAAGAGACTACATAATGATCAAGGGATCAATCCAAGAAGAAGATATAACAATTATAAATATATATGCACCCAACAAGGAGTACTTCAATACATAAGGCAAATGCTAACAGCTATAAAAGAGGAAATCGACAGCAACACAACAATAGCGGCGGATTTTAACACCTCACTTACACCAATGGTTCAGGTATTCTACAGATGAAGGGTACATCAAGTTGTTTGTGGAGCTTTAATCCGCTGCTTCTGAGGCTGTTGGGAGAAATTTCCCTTTCTCTTCTTTGTTTGCACAGCTCCAGTGGTTCAGCTTTGGACTTGGCCCGGCTTCTGCGCGTAGGTCGCCCAAGGGCGTCTGCTCTTCTCTCACACAGAATGGGGTTAAACAGCAGCTGATTCGGGGGCTCTAGGTCACTCAGGCCTGGGGGAGGGAGGGCTACAGATGCGGGGTGAGCCTGCAGTGGCAGAGGCCAGCATGATGTTTCACCTGCCTGAGGCATGCCATGTGTTCTCCCGGGGAAGTTGTCCCTGGATCCCAGGACCCTGGCAGCTGCGGGTGCATAGGCTCCCAGGAGGGGAGGTGTGGAGAGTGACCTCTGCTCGCACACAGGTTTCTTGGTGGCTGCAGCAGCAGCCTTAGTGTCTCATGTCTGTCTCTGGTGTCTGCGCTGATAGCCACGGCTCACACCCGTTTCTGGAGCTCCTTTAAGTGGCTTGCTTAATCCCCTCTCCTCACACACCAGGAAACAAAGAGGGAAGAAAAAGTCTCTTCTCTTTGGCAACTCCATGCCCATCTCTGGAGCTCCTTTAAGCAGCGTGCTTAATCCCGTCTCCTTGTGCATCAGGAAGCAAAGTGGGAAGAAAAAGTCTCTTCCCTCTTTGGCAACTACAGAATTCTCCCGGATACCCTTCCAGCTAGCCATGGTGCACTAACCCCTTCAGGTTTTGTTCGTGCCACCAGACCTCTCCAAGCTCGGACCGAAGTCCAAGCCTCAGCTCCCAGCACCCGCCCGTCCTGGCAGGTGAGCAAATAAACCTCTCGGACTAGTGAGTGCTGGTTGGCACTGATCCTCTGTGCAGGAATCTCTCTGCTTTGCCCTCCACACCCTGTTACTGCTGTCTCCTTCGTGGCTCTGAAGCTTTCCCCTCTGCCACCCGCAGTCTTCACCCATGAAGGGGCTTCTAGTGTGTGGAAAAATTTCCTCCTTCACAGCTCCCTCCCACTGGTGCAGGTCCTGTCCCTATTCTTTTGTCTCTGTTTATTCCTTATTTCTTTAGGCCTCCCCAGCTACGTGGGGTGTTTTTTGCCTTTTGGAAGGTCTGAGGTCTTCTGCCAGCATTCAGTTGGTATTCTATAGGAGCAGTTCCACGTGTAGATTTATTTCTGATGTATCTCTTGGGAGAAAGGTGATCTCTGCATCTTACTCTTCTTCAATCTTCTCTGTCCAGCCCTGGGACAAGACTAAACGCAGCAATATTTGCATTATAGGGGTTCCAGAGAGAGAAGAGGTAGAGAAAGGACCCGAGAAAATATTTGAAGAGATTATAGTCAAAAACTTCCCTAACATGGGAAAGGAAATAGCCACCCAAGTACAGGAAGAACAGCGAGTCCCATACAGGGTAAACACAAGGAGAAACACACCAATTTACATAGTAATCAAATTGGCAAAAATTAAAGACAGAAAAAAATTATTGAAAGCAGCAAGGGGAAAATGATAAATAACATACAAGGGAACTCCCATAAGGTTAACAGCTGATTTCTCAGCAGAAACTCTACAAGCCAGAAGGGAGTGGCATGATATACTTAAAGTGATGAAACCGAAGGAATTAAAACCAAGATTACTCTACCCGGCAAGGATCTCATTCAGATTCTATGGAGAAATAAAAGCTTTACAGACAAGCAAAAGCAAAGAGAATTCAGCACCACGGAACCAGATTTACAAAAAAATGCTAAAAGAACTTCTCTAAGTGGGAAAGACAAGAGAAGAAAAGGACCTACAAAAACAAACCCAAAACAATTAAGAAAATGATCATAGGAACATACATATCTATTATTACCTTAAATGTGAATGGATTAAATGCTCCAACCAAAAGACACAGGCTTGCTGAATGGACACAAAAACAAGACACATATATAGGCTCTTTACAAGTGACCCACTTCAGACCTAGGGACACATATAGATTGAAAGTGATGGGATGGAAAACGATATTTCATGCAAATGGTAATCAAAAGAAAGCTGGAGTAGCAATACTCATATCAGATAAAATAGACTTTAAAATAAAGAAAGTTACAAGAGACTACATAATGATCAAGGGATCAATCCAAGAAGAAGATATAACAATTATAAATATATATGCACCCAACAAGGAGTACTTCAATACATAAGGCAAATGCTAACAGCTATAAAAGAGGAAATCGACAGCAACACAACAATAGCGGCGGATTTTAACACCTCACTTACACCAATGGACAGATCATCCAAACAGAAAATTAATAAGGAAACACAAGCTTTAAATGACACAATAGACCAGATAGATTTAATTGATATTTATAGGACGTTCCATCCAAAAAAACAGATTACAGTTTCTTCTCAAGTGCACATGGAACATTATCCAGGATAGATCACATCTTGGGTCACAAATCAAGCTTCAGTAAATGTAAGAAAATTGAAATCATATCAAGCATCTTTTCTGACTACAACACTATGAGATTAGAAATGAATTACAGGGAAAATAACGTAAAAAACACAACCACATGGAGGTTAAACAATACGTTACTAAATAACCAAGAGATCACTGAAGAAATCAAAGAGGAAATCAAAAAATACCTAGAGATGAATGACAATGAAAACACGACGATCCAAAACCTATGGTATTCAGCAAAAGCAGTTCTAAGAGGGAAGTTTTTAGCTATAAAAGCCTACCTCAAGAAACAAGAAAATCTCAAATAAAAAATCTAACTTTACACCTAAAGTAAGTAGAGAAAGAAGAACAAACAAAACCTAAAGTTAGCAGAAGGAAAGAAATCATAAAGATCAGAGCAGAAATAAATGAAATAGAAACAAAGAAAACAATAGAAAAGATCAATAAAACTAAAAGCGGGCTCTTTGACAAGATAAACAAAAGTGATAAACCATTAGCCATACTCTTCAAGAAAAAGAAGGAGAGGACAGAAATCAATAAAATTAGAAATGAAAAAGGAGAAGTTACAACAGACACCTCAGAAATACAAAGCATCCTAAGAGACTACTAAAAGCAACTCCATGCCAATAAAATGGAGAAGCTTGAATAAATGGACAAATTGTTAGAAAGGCATGATCTTCCAAGGCTGAACCAGGAAGAAATATAAAATGAACAGACTAATCACAGGTAATTAAATTGAAACTGTGATTAAAAGTCTTCCAACAAACAAAAGTTCAGGACCAGATGGCTTCACAGGTGAATTCTATCAAACATTTAGAGAAGAGCTAACACCCATCCTTCTCAAACACTTCCAAAAATTTTCAGAGGAAGGAACACTCCCAAACTCATTCTATGAGGCCACCATCACTCTGATACCAAAACCAGAAAAAGATACTACAAAAAAAGAAAATTACAGACAAACATCACTGCTGTATATAGATGCAAAAATCCTCAACAAAATACTAGCAAACAGAATCCAACAACATATTAAAAGGATCATACACCATGATTAAGTGGGATTTATCCCAGGGATGCAAGGATTCTTCAATATATGCAAATCAATCAATGTGTTATACCATATTGACAAATTGAAGAATAAAAATCAGATGATCATCTCAATAGATGCAGAAAAAGCTTTTGAAAAAATTCCACACCGATTTATGATAGAAACTCTCCAGAAAGTGGGCATAGAGTGAACCTACCTCAACCTAATAAAGACCATATATGAAAAACCCACAGCAAACATAATTCTCAATGGTGAAAAACTGAAAGCATTTCCTCTAAGATCAGGAAGAGGAAGGAACACTCCCAAACTCATTCTATGAGGCCACCATCACTCTGATACCAAAACCAGAAAAAGATACTACAAAAAAAGAAAATTACAGACAAACATCACTGCTGTATATAGATGCAAAAATCCTCAACAAAATACTAGCAAACAGAATCCAACAACATATTAAAAGGATCATACACCATGATTAAGTGGGATTTATCCCAGGGATGCAAGGATTCTTCAATATATGCAAATCAATCAATGTGTTATACCATATTGACAAATTGAAGAATAAAAATCAGATGATCATCTCAATAGATGCAGAAAAAGCTTTTGAAAAAATTCCACACCGATTTATGATAGAAACTCTCCAGAAAGTGGGCATAGAGTGAACCTACCTCAACCTAATAAAGACCATATATGAAAAACCCACAGCAAACATAATTCTCAATGGTGAAAAACTGAAAGCATTTCCTCTAAGATCAGGAAGGACACAAGGGTGTCCACTCTCACCACTGTTATTCAACATAGTTTTGGAAGGCCTAGCCATGGCCCACAGAGAAGAAAAAGATATAAAAGGAATACAAATTGGAAAAGAAGTAAAACTGTCACCATTTGCAGATGACATGTTACTATACATAGAGAATCCTAAAGATGCCACCAGAAAACTACTAGAGCTAATCAATGAATTTGGTAATATTGCAGGATACAAAATTAATGCACAGAAATCTCTGGCATTCTTATACATTAATGATGAAAAATCTGAAAGAGAAATTAAGGAAACACTCCCACTTATCATTGCAACAAAAAGAATAAAATACCTATTTATAAACCTACCTTGGGAGACAAAAGAACTGTATGCAGAAAACTATATGACACTGATGAAAGAAATTAAAGATAATACCAACAGATGGAGAGATATACCATGTTCTTGGATTGGAAGAATCAATATTGTGAAAATAACTATACCACTGAAAGCAATCTACAGATTCAATGCAATCCCTATCAAATTACCAATGGCATTTTTTATGGAAGTAGAACAAAAAATCTTAAAATTTGTATGGAGACACAAAAGACTGAATAGCCAAAGAAGTCTTGAGGGAAAAAAATGGAGCTGGAGGAATCAAACTCCTTGACTTCATACTATACTACAAAGCTACAGTAATGAGACAATTTGGTACTGGCACAAAAACAGAAACATAGATCAATGGAAAAAGATAGAAAGCCCAGAGATAAACCCAAAGACCTATGGTCAACTATTCTATGACAAAGGAGGCAAGTATATACAATGGAGAAAAGACAGTGTCTTCAATAAATGGTGCTGGGAAAACTGGACAGCTACATGTAAAAGAATGAAATTAGAACACTCCTTAACACCATACACAAAAATAAACTCAAAATGGATTAGAGACCTAAATGTAAGACAGACTGGACACTATAAAACTCTTTGAGGAAAACATAGGAAGAACACTCTTTGACATAAATCACAGCAAGATCTTTTTTGATCCACTTCCTATAGAAATGGAAATAAAAAGAAAAATAAACAAATGGGACCTAATGAAATTTCAAAGCTTTTGCACAGCAAAGGAAACCATAACCAAGATGAAAAGAGAGCCCTCAGAATTGGAGAAAATATTTGCAAATGAATCAATGGACAAAGGATTAATATCCAAAATATATAAACAGCTCATGCAGCTCAATATTAAAAAATCAAACAACCCAATCCAAAAATGGGCAGAAGACCTAAATAGACATTTCTCCAAAGAAGACATACAGATGGCCAAGAAGCACATGAAAAGTTGCTCAACGTCACTAATTATTAGAGAAATGTAAAGCAAAACTTCAATGTGGTATCACCTCACACCAGTTAAAATGGGCATCACCAGAATATCTACAAACAACAAATACTGGAGAGGGTGTGGAGAAAAGGGAACACTCTTTCACTGTTGGTGGGAATGTAAATTGATACAGCCACTGTGGAGAACAGTATGGATGTTCCCTAGAAAACTAAACATAGAATTACCATCTGACCCAGCAATCCCAGTACTTGGCATATACCCAGAGAAAACCATAATTCAAAAAGACACATGCACCGCAATGTTCATTGCAGCACAATTTACAATAGCCAGGTCATGGAAGCAATCTAAATGCCCATTGACAGATGAATGGTTAGAGAAGATGTGGTACATATATACAATGGAATATTACACAGCCATAAAAAGGAACAAAATTAGGTCATTTGTTGAGATGTGGATGGATCTAGAGACTGTCATACAGAGTAAAATAAGTCAGAAAGAGAAATACAAATATCATATATTAACACATATATGCTTAGAAAATATATATTTTAACCATAACTAGAAATATATACCTAGAAATATATAAAATATATATTAACCATACCTAGAAAAATGGTACAGATGAACCGGTTGCAGGGCAGAAATAGAGACACAGATGTAGAGCACAAATATATGGACACCAAGGTGGGAAAGCTGCAGGGGGATGTGGGTGGTGATGTGATGGATTGGGTGATTGGGATTTACATGTATACACTCATGTGTATAAATTGATGACTAATAAGAACCTGCTGTATAAAAAAATAAAATTAAATTAAAAAAAAAAAAGACTTGTGAATGACATGACTTAGAAATTATAAGAGTGGACCTTTCCCAACTAAAAAGTCAGTACCCTGGCCTCTTTATAGGGAACAGTAAAGTGGTTTTCTGTGTGTGCATTTCCATTCTTCTGAGAACATCAACAACTAAACTCCAAACCTGGTTTTACTAATAATGATGCTCATTTGCATTCCAAAGGAACCTGTATTCTGGGCATTTTAGTGGGAAAACATCATTTATAAATCATGGCAAGCAAAGAGAAAATAAACATCTAATTCCACACAATAAAATGAAACTTTGTCTATGTCATGAAAAGATCTGCATAAAAAGTGAAAAAAAAATGAATTTAATCACCCAGATATTTAGCCTACTTGTCAACATATGTGAGGAAATCAGAAACATAAAGATAATTTCTTTTTTTCTCTCTTTTCATCCAGGGCTGTCTTTTAGAACTTTCTGCCATGATGGAAATATTCTGTATCTGAGCTGTCTAATAAAGCAGCCACTTGTCACATGTGACTATTGAACACTTAAAATGTGGCTACTACAACTAAGGAACTGACCCTTTAATTTTATTATTTGATTTGCATTTGAATATCTTCATGTGACTAGTGACTACCATATTGTACAGTGTGGTTCTAGATGTTTGTTTTTATCTTTTACTACAATGTCAGAGAAACTTATTGTAAATAATCCTACTTGATGGCTGATTAGACAATTGTTACTTTCTCCTATGCTCATTTTTAATCTCAAATTCAGGAAACAAACAACTGTTAGACTGAACCCCTCTCTGATGTTAGTTCTATCATCTAATCTGATTATGGAAAATTCATCCGTTTGACAGAAGCTGTTTTATTTACTTAATAATTATAATTTTTATTATTTTTGGTGTAAAATTATTGCACTTCACTAATAAAAATACAAGTTGGCCAAAAGCCTCTGTTGGTTCACACATAATCTTATCCTTAAATATTTTGTGATGCTCCAAAAATGGGCAGAAGACCTAAATAGACATTTCTCCAAAGAAGACATACAGATGGCCAACAGGCACATGAAATGACCCAGCAATCCCAGTACTTGGCATATACCCAGAGAAAACCATAATTCAAAAAGACACATGCACCGCAATGTTCATTGCAGCACAATTTACAATAGCCAGGTCATGGAAGCAATCTAAATGCCCATTGACAGATGAATGGTTAGAGAAGATGTGGTACATATATACAATGGAATATTACACAGCCATAAAAAGGAACAAAATTAGGTCATTTGTTGAGATGTGGATGGATCTAGAGACTGTCATACAGAGTAAAATAAGTCAGAAAGAGAAATACAAATATCATATATTAACACATATATGCTTAGAAAATATATATTTTAACCATAACTAGAAATATATACCTAGAAATATATAAAATATATATTAACCATACCTAGAAAAATGGTACAGATGAACCGGTTGCAGGGCAGAAATAGAGACACAGATGTAGAGCACAAATATATGGACACCAAGGTGGGAAAGCTGCAGGGGGATGTGGGTGGTGATGTGATGGATTGGGTGATTGGGATTTACATGTATACACTCATGTGTATAAATTGATGACTAATAAGAACCTGCTGTATAAAAAAATAAAATTAAATTAAAAAAAAAAAAGACTTGTGAATGACATGACTTAGAAATTATAAGAGTGGACCTTTCCCAACTAAAAAGTCAGTACCCTGGCCTCTTTATAGGGAACAGTAAAGTGGTTTTCTGTGTGTGCATTTCCATTCTTCTGAGAACATCAACAACTAAACTCCAAACCTGGTTTTACTAATAATGATGCTCATTTGCATTCCAAAGGAACCTGTATTCTGGGCATTTTAGTGGGAAAACATCATTTATAAATCATGGCAAGCAAAGAGAAAATAAACATCTAATTCCACACAATAAAATGAAACTTTGTCTATGTCATGAAAAGATCTGCATAAAAAGTGAAAAAAAAATGAATTTAATCACCCAGATATTTAGCCTACTTGTCAACATATGTGAGGAAATCAGAAACATAAAGATAATTTCTTTTTTTCTCTCTTTTCATCCAGGGCTGTCTTTTAGAACTTTCTGCCATGATGGAAATATTCTGTATCTGAGCTGTCTAATAAAGCAGCCACTTGTCACATGTGACTATTGAACACTTAAAATGTGGCTACTACAACTAAGGAACTGACCCTTTAATTTTATTATTTGATTTGCATTTGAATATCTTCATGTGACTAGTGACTACCATATTGTACAGTGTGGTTCTAGATGTTTGTTTTTATCTTTTACTACAATGTCAGAGAAACTTATTGTAAATAATCCTACTTGATGGCTGATTAGACAATTGTTACTTTCTCCTATGCTCATTTTTAATCTCAAATTCAGGAAACAAACAACTGTTAGACTGAACCCCTCTCTGATGTTAGTTCTATCATCTAATCTGATTATGGAAAATTCATCCGTTTGACAGAAGCTGTTTTATTTACTTAATAATTATAATTTTTATTATTTTTGGTGTAAAATTATTGCACTTCACTAATAAAAATACAAGTTGGCCAAAAGCCTCTGTTGGTTCACACATAATCTTATCCTTAAATATTTTGTGATGTGTAATGGTAAAACCAACCATGACTCCCACAGACATAGGAACTATCTTTTTTGCCACATCAGATGCCTTTCAAAGCCAGCCTCTGTCCGGGATGCAATTCATCACAGTTATCCCAGGTCACCACTTGTTCCTCTGTGTCATTTCACACGGGGACACAACATGATGTGATGTAATTAAAGAAATGCAATGTGGTGGCTCACATTAGAAAGAAAAGACTCTTTCTATATCAGTTTATAGGTCTCCACTCCAGCTGCCACAGAGAAGCTCTGAAGCTTCTGCTATAAAATCTAGCCCAGGACATGAGGAGGGCAAAGGGTAAGCTGGGACCAAGTGAGAGAATGGCATGGACTTATATATACTTCCAAAGGTAAAATAAATAGCTGGTGGGAAGCAGCCGCACAGCACAGGGAGATCACCTCGGTGCTTTGTGACCACCTAGAAGGTTGGGATAGGGAGGGTGGGAGGGAGACGCAAGAGGAAGGAGATATGGGGATATATGTATATGTATAGCTGATTCACTTTGTTATAAAGCAGAAACTAACACACAGTTGTAATGCAATTACACTCCAATAAAAATGTTAAAAAAAAAAAAAGCTAGCCAATCTTGTGTGTTCCAATGCACGAGGTCTCTATATTTTGGCCCATTTCTATTAAAAGCCAAGTCAAGCACTGTCAGAGAGTGTTACAGACATCCTCCCTCAAACTGTAATCTTGTCAGATCTCATAAGCTAAAACAACGTTGGGGTTGGGTGTGTACTTAGATAAAAGGCTTAAAAATGAAGGTATTCTTGTTGAATCAGGAACTCAATCCACCTACGTAGTCCAAAATAGGATCCCAATGATCAGTTCATCCCTGCTCCTGATGCCATGGCCTGTAAGCCTAGACCGACAGCATGCTCACATATCACACATTGCCTTCTCCTTCCCAAAGTTGGGGAAAATATGGTCCTACTTGCCTGGCTCTGTTCCAGTTCAACTAATTGCTTCCTCTTGCTTTAAATTCCCCCTGCAGTGTCTATCGAAGGCTGACTCTTCATTTAAGATTCTAAACGGTTGTGCCCTGTTGCTGTGTGCTGGCAAGCAGCTGTTGCTCTCCATTCCAGCTGTGGTGGAATTTTGAAGTGGCCAGAGTAAATTGTACACATGCTATATTCAACTGAGGAAGGAGAAGTCATAAAGTCCTGGAGCTCATCCCAATGATACATGCCATTTCAGTGAAAAATTATTCTATATAACCACATAGATGCAAATGCAGAAATATACTCCCACAGTCTAGACTTGTTAACTCAGTACCATCTGTCTGAGACAAATTCTCCAAAGGAAACCAGGGTGGTGAGGCAAAGTGTGCGTTGGAAGTTGTGAAATTGGAAACCCTTAGTTTCATGATATTTATTTTTATTTTTTGCTCTAGCAGGAAGATGCTAATTTAAATCAGTCATTGAAAAAACGTATCCATTTCAGTTTACAAAGTTTTGTTTAAACATTATTTTTTTATTTTTTTATTTTAAAAGAGGGATGATGCTTTGCTACCCATGAAAATAATTTTTAATATTCCAAGAAATGGAGATCATAAAATGTATGGCTTGGACACATATATGAGGACCTGAGTAATAATTTGAAATGACTCTGTTTTGGACAAAGATCTTCCCTAGCTCCCTTCTAATTCCTTTTTATTCCCCATTTCCATAATAACTATGAAATATCTTGATCATTGGGAGTTTCCCTCTATGACACTTCTAATTCTAATATACATTCGCCCTTCACAGTATCTTATGCCCCAAAACAATTCATTTTTGCATATAGTTTCCCTATTTTATGTTTTTTAATTTATTTTTATTTTTTAACAACTTTATTGGAGTATAATTGCTTTACAATTGTGTGTTAGTTTCTGCTGTACAACAAAGTGAATCAGCCATACATATACATATATCCCCATACCTTCTCTCTCGCGTCTCCCTCTCACCCTCCTTATCACAACCCTCTAGGTGGTCACAAGGAACCTAGCTGATCTCCCTGTGCTATGAGCCTGCTTCCCACTAGCTATCTAGTTTACATTTAGTAGTATATATATTTCCATGCCACTCTCTCTTTGTTCCAGCTTACCCTTCCCCCTCCCCGTGTCCTCAAGTCCATTCTCTATGTCTCTGTCTTTATTCCTGTCCTGCCCCTAAGTTCTTCAAAACCTTTTTTTTTCTTTTTAGATTCCATATATATGTGTTAGAATAAGCTATTTTTTATCTCTTTCTAAATTACTTCACGCTGTATGACAGACACTATGTGCATCCACCTCACTACAAATAACTCAATTTCGTTTATTTTTATGGCTTAGTAATATTCCATTGTATATATGTGCCACATCTTCTTTATCCATTCATTTGTCGATGGACTTAGCTTGCTTCCATATCCTGGCTATTGTAAATAGAGCTGCAATGAACATTGTGGTACATGGCACTTTAGGAATTATGGTCTACTCAGGGTATATGCCCAGTCGTGGAATTGCTGGGTCATATGGTGGTTCTATGGTTAGTTTCTTAAGGAACCTCCATATTGTTCTCCATAGTGGTTGTATCAATTTACATTCCCACCAACAGTGCCAGAGGGTTCCCTTTTCTCCACACCCTCTCCAGCATTTATTGTTTGTAGATATTTTGATGATGCCCATTCTGACCTGTGTGAGGTGATACCTCATTGAAGTTTTGATTTGCATTTCTCTAATAATTAGTGATGTTGAGCATCCTTTCATTTGTTTGTTGGCAATCTGTATATCTTTTTCAGAGATATGTCTGTTTAGGTCTTCTGCCCATTTTTAGAATGGTTTGTTTGTTTTTTTTGATATTGAGCTGCATGAGCTGCTTGTATATTTTGGAGATTAATCCTTTGTCAGTTGCTTTATTTGCAAATATTTTCTCCCACTCTGAGAGCTGTCTTTTTGTCTCATTTATGTTTTCCTTTGCTGTGCAAAAGATTTTAAGTTTCATTAGATCCCATTTTTTAATTTTTGTTTTTATTTCCATTTCTCTAGGAGGTGTGCCAAAAAGGATCTTGCTGTGATTTATGTCATAGAGTGATCTGCCTATGTTTTCCTCTAAGAGTTTTGTAGTTTGTGGCCTTACATTTCGGTCTTTAATCCATTTTGAGTTTTTTTTTTTTTTTTTTTTTTTGTGGTATGCGGGCCTCCCTCTGTTGTGGCCTCTCCCATTGCGGAGCACAGGCTCCGGACGCGCAGGCTCAGCGGCCATGGCTCACGGGCCCAGCCGCTCCGCGGCATGTGGGATCCTCCCGGACCGGGGCGCGAACCCGGTTCCCCTGCATCGGCAGGCGGACGCGCAGCCACTGTGCCACCAGGGAAGCCCTTGAGTTTATCTTTGTGTATGGTGATAGGGAGTATTGTAATTTCATTCTTTTACATGTAGCTGTCCAGTTTTCCCAGCACGACTTATTGAAGAGGCTGTCTTTTCTCTATTGCATATTCTTGCCTCCTTTGTCAAAGATAAGGTGACCATAAGTGTGTGGGTTTATCTCTGGGCTTTCTATCCTGTTCCATTTTTCTATATTTCTGTTTTTGTGCTAGTACCATACTGTCTTGATTACTGTAGCTTTGTAGTATAGTCCGAAGTCAGGGAACCTGATTCCTGCAGCTCCGTTTTTCTTTCTCCTGATTGCTTTGACTCTGTTTCCATACAAATTGTGAAATATTTTGTTCTAGTTCAGTGAAAATGCCCTTTGTATTTTGATAGGGATTGCATTGAATCTGTAGATTGCTTTGGGCATTATAGTCATTTTTCACAATGTTGATTCTTCCAATCCAAGAACATGGTATATAGCTCCATCTTTTTGTATCATCTTTAATTCCTTTCATCAGTGTCTTATAGTTTTTTGCATAGAGGTCTTTTATCTCCTTAGGTAGGTTTATTCCTAGGTATTTTATTCTTTTTGTTGCAATGGTAAATGGGAGTATTTCCTTAGTTTCTCTTTCAGACTTTTTACCATTTGTGTATAGGAATGCAAGAGATTTCTGTGCATTAATTTTGTGTCCTGCTACTTTACCAACTTCATTGATTAGCTCTAGTAGTTTTCTGGTAGTGTCCTTAGGATTCTCTATGTATAGTATTATGTCATCTGAAAACAGTGACAGTTTTACTTCTTGTTTTCTGATTTCGATTCCTTTTATTTCTTTTTCATCCTTGATTTCTGTGGCTAAAACTTCCAAATCTATGCTGAATAATAGTGGTGAGAGTGTACAACTTTGTGTTGTTCCTGATCTTAGAGCCAATGGTTTTAGGTTTTCACCATTAAGAATGATATTGGCTCTGGGTTTGTCATTTATGGCCTTTATTATGTTGAAGTAAGCTCCCTCTATGCCTACTTTCTGGAGGTAGCTCCATCTTTTTGTATCATCTTTAATTCCTTTCATCAGTGTCTTATAGTTTTTTGCATAGAGGTCTTTTATCTCCTTAGGTAGGTTTATTCCTAGGTATTTTATTCTTTTTGTTGCAATGGTAAATGGGAGTATTTCCTTAGTTTCTCTTTCAGACTTTTTACCATTTGTGTATAGGAAACAGTGTTGAATTTTGTCAAAAGCTTTTTCTGCATCTATTGAGATTATTATAGGGTTTTTGTCCTTCAATTGGTTAATGTGGTTTATCACATTGATTGATTTGCGATATTGAAGAATCCTTGCATTCCTGGGATAAACCCCACTTGATCATGGTATATGATCCTTTTACTGTGCCATTGAATTCTGTTTGCTAGTATTTTGTTGAGGATTTTTGCATCTATTTTCATCAGTGATACTGGCCTGTAGTTTTCTTTCTTGGTGACATCTTTGTCTGGTTTTAGTAACAGGGTGGTGGTGGCCTCATGGAATGTGTTTGGGTGTGTTCCTCCCTCTGCTATATTTTAGAAGATTTTGAGAAGCATAGGTGTGAGCTTTTCTCTAAAAGTTTGATAGAATTCGCCTGTGAAGCTCTCTTGTCCTGGGCTTTTTTTTGTTGGAAACTTTTTAATCACAGTTTCAATTTCAGTGCTTGTGTTTGGTCTGTTTATATTTTCTATTTTAGCCTGGCTCAGTCTCGGAAGGTTGTACTTTTCTAAGAATTTGTCCATTTCTTCAAGGTTGTGCATTTTATTGGCATATAGTTGCTTGTAGTAATCTCTCATGATCCTTTGTATTTCTGCAGTGTCAGTTGTTACTTCTCCTTTTTCATTTCCAATTTTATTGATTTGTGTCTTCTCCCTTTATTTTTGTGATGAGTCTGGCAGATGGTTTATCAATTTTTTTTATCTTCTCAAAGAGCCAGCTTTTAGTTTTATTGATCTTTGTTATGCTGTCCTTCATTTCTTTTTCATTTATTTCTGATGTGATCTTTATGGTTTCTTTCCTTCTGCTTTGTTTTTATTTTGTTGTTGTTGTTCTTCTTCTTTATCTAATTGCTTTAGGTGTAAGATTAGGTTGTTTATTTGAGATGTTTCTTACTTCTTGAGGTAGGATTCTATGGTATAAACTTCCACCTTAAAACTGCTTTTGCTGCATCCCATAGATTTTGGCCTGTCCTGTTTTCATTGTCATTTGTTTCTAGGTATATTTATGAGCTTATTATGATTTTATGAGCTTATTATGATTTTAGGCAGCCTGTCTGCTAATGGGTGGGGTTGTATTCCTGTCTTCCTAAATGTTTGGCATAGGGTGTCCAGCACTGTAGCTTGCTGGTTGTTGAGTGGATCTAGGTCTTAGCATTGAGATGGAGATCTCTGGGAGAGCTTTTGCCATTTGATATTATGTGGGGCCAGGAGGCATCTGGTGGACCAATATCCTGAACTCTACTCTCCCACCTCATAGGCTCAGGCCTGACACCTGACCAGAGCACCATGACCCTGTCAGACACATGGCTCAGAATAAAAGTGAGGAAAAGGAAAGAAAGAAAGAAAGAAAGAAAGAAAGAAAGAAAGAAAGAAAGAAAGAAAGAAAGAAAGAAAGAAAGAAAGAAAGAAAGAAAGAGAAAGAAAGAAAATAATATAAAGTTATTAAAATAGAAAAAACATATTAAAAATTTTAAAGTAAAAAGAAAAAGAAAATGAGAAAGAAAGAAGACAGCAACCAAACCAAAAAACCAATCCACCAATAATAACAAGCGCTAAAAAATACACTAAAACAAAAGAAGCATACACATACACACTCACAAAAAGTGAAAAAAAAAATATATATATAAAAGAAGAGAGCAACTGAGTCAATAATCAAATGTACCAATGATAATTAGTTATAAATACTAAACTAAGCTAAGCATTAAACCAGAAACAATTTAGATGCAGAAAGCAAACTCCAAGTCTACAGTTGCTCCCAAAGTCCACTTCTCAATTTTGGGATGATTCATTGTCTATTCAGGTATTCCAGAGATGCAGGGTACTTCAAGTTGATTGTGGATATTTAATCCGCTGCTCCTGAGGCTGCTGTGAGAAATTTCCATTTCTCTTCTTTGTTCACACAGCTCCTGGGGTTCAGCTTTGAATTTGTCCCCACCTCTGCATGTAGGTCGCCTGAGGTCCTCTGTTCCCAACCCAGACAGGATGGTTTAACGGAGCAGCTGATTAGGGGGCTCTGGTTCACTCAGGCCAGGGGAGGTAGGGGTATGGAATGCAGGGCAAGCCTGCAGTGGCAGAGGCTGGTGTGATGTTACACCAGCCTGAGGCGCGCTGTGTGTTCTCCCAGGGAAGTTGTCCCTGTATCATGGGACCCTGGCAGTGGCTGGTTGCACAGGCTCCTGGGGGGGAGTTGTGGATAGTGACCTGTGCTTGCACACAAGGTTCTTGGTGGCTGCAACAGCAACCTTAGCATCTCTTGCCCGTCTCTGGTGTCTGCACTGATAGCCGTGGCTCATGTCCCTCTCTGGAGCTCATTTAGGTGGTTCTATGAATCCCCTCTCCTCAAGCACCCCGAAACAATTGTCTCTTGCCTCTTAGGCAGTTCCAGACTTTTTCCCGGACTCCCTCCCAAATAGTTTTGGTGCACTATCCCCCTTCAGGCTGTGTTCATGCAGCCAACCCCAGTCCTCTCCCTGGGGTCTGACCTCTGAAGCCCGAGCCTGAGCTCCCAGCCGCCACCTGCCCTGGCAGGTGAGCAGACAAGCCTCTCAGGCTGGTGAGTGCTGGTCGACACCGATCCTCTGTGCAGGAATCTCTGCTTTGCCGTCTGCACCCCTGTTGCTGCGCTCTCCACCGTGGCTCTGAAGCTTTCCCCCCACCCCCACTCCCCCTGTCTCCACCAGTGAAGGGGCTTCCTAATGTGTGGAAATTTTCCTCCTTCACAGCTCCCTCCCAGATGTGCAGGTACTGTCAGCTTTGCCCCCACCCCCACTCCCCCTGTCTCCACCAGTGAAGGGTCTTCCTAATGTGTGGAAATTTTCCTCCTTCACAGCTCCCTCCCAGAAGTGCAGGTCACGTCCCTATTCTTATGTCTTTTTTTTTCCTTTTTTATTTTATCCTACCCAGGTACTTTGGGAGTTTCTTGCCTTTTGGGAAGTCTGAGGTCTTCTGCCAGAATTCAGTAGGTGTTCTGTAGGAGTTGTTCCACATGTAAAAGTATTTCTGATGTATTTGTAGGGAGGAAGGTGATCTCCATGTCTTACTCCTTCACCATCTTGAAGGCCCCCCCACCAGTTTCCCTATTTTAGAACCTCAGTTTTCTCATCAACAAGCAATCTCCTTTAGTTTAAGAGGAAACAGCCTGCTTAAAACAATTCCCACTGAAACAAGCATCACTGTGTTTGTTTGCCTGTTTCAGTGGTTCTTTAAGCCAGTCGAACACATCCAGACATGGGCTTTAGGGATCTTATTGCAGTTTCTTTTTTCCCCCCTCATTTGTTCCAAATCTGCTCTTTTTCTAATCAAACCTCCACTAAATTTTGAAATCCTGCTGTGTGACCCACATTGCAATTCGTCTCGAGGCAGTGTAGACTTGGCGTTCCAGGTCCTTAACTTTTGATTCTGGGGTTTCCACTTGTTGAGGCTGGGCTTGGTGAACTCCAACTCTCCTCACATCAAGAAAACTTTTCTCAAGATAGAAACATGTCCTTTGCTGTAGACAGGCCACATCTGACAGCCTCCTACGGAGTGTAAGAGTTCAGGAGAGGGAGGACACAAGACTAGATTCATAGAATTGCCTTTAACTCTTCTGTGCTTATTATATTTGGAAGAAGTATTTTGGATTAAAAGTCTAGAGATCTGACTTCTAATTCAAAAACTGTAATTATTTTCTGTGTCTTTGGGTAAGTTAGCCAATCTTTTTAGCTCAAGAAATTGTACCAGAATTAGATAGTTTAGACTTTGAAATTATTAGAGGTTATTTGATAAAAATACTCACTCCATGCAGGAATTTGGAGGCCAGATCCAAGATAGATTCCTGTCAAGATGAGAGTGTTCATTAGCACTCAGAAACTTCATGGCTTCAATTTTCTTGACTTTCAAGACACTCAGTCAATTCCCTCTTTGACAGATTTCTAGGCTAAGTAGGAAGCTAGCTAATATTTAGGAAACATCTATTATTGTTCATTTACTTGTACATACTGTTTTACTTTACCTATGTGTAATCTGCTACAATAGATGTTATTTGTAGTTGGTGAAGCTGAGGCAGAGATTTAAATAACTTGCCCATGATACTACAGAAGTGTAGATGGAGTGTTTGACTCCCAGGCTGTGAGTCTGATCTCCATCCTCACTCAGATGTGCCACACCAGCTCTGGAACTTCCCTCTCTCTGCAGTTATGGAGTCTACAAAGAACTCTACACATGTCTTTATTGATACTTATTTGACCGTGTCAGTCATGAATTAAAGAATCAGAATTCCAGCATTGTAAAGTCCTTTCAGTGCTCTTTGGTTCAGCTTCCTTAGCAGAGTTGCATGTTTGCTTTAGTCATTCTTGTCTTTAAGAATAAGGGATGTCCTTTTCATCAGGCCACCTAGCCAATGTGAAATGAAGAGCATGCTGCTATCACATCCCCCAAACTGACAAAGAACCTCCTGCAAAAGGCTGTAGATTCTTTTCTAAAATTAAATAATAATTAGAGATGGAAATAACAAATGCTAAAGAATAAATAGTTCTGAAATAATTGTTTCTATTTCACTATGGAGATACGTGCATAGAAGTAAAGCCAAATTGTAAAACAAAAAAGTTTGAGTGTTCTGATTTCCACTGCCCTGTAATCAGGTAGCTATGATATTATGACTTCTTCAGCATTCAGTTAAACCAGTGTGGAGAGATGAGACCCAAGTTCACTGCACTTTGGTAGGCTAAAGCTAATTCTCCAAACTCTTCACATACTTCAGCTTTGGCTGTTTTGAGTCACACCCAGGTTTTAGATGGTCACTTTAGGAGTTAGATGGGAGCCTCCCAGGCTCACCTCCAGTGGAGGACAACCTGAGTGTGCTTGTACTGACATTGCCTTATTTCTCAGGCTCATCAAGAGGTCTGGTATATACTCTTTTATTCAAGGCCCAGTTTCTTCTATATATTCCTTTCTGACCTTTCTGAGGGCTTATTACCAAGGGAAACAATAGAAGGTACTCAGTAAGTTGTTGCCAAATAAAAGCCACACATTTCACTTACATCTCTGTGATCTCTGAATGTAACTCAAAGAAAGATCTAAAATGGGGAGGCAAATTTGAATTAGACTAGAAGTTCTAACCACAAACCCACCTGCTTTGTTCAATGTGTGTGTATGCTGCATTTAATGAAATCTAGAAAAGCATTGCCCTGGTCTTTCAAAGCCTTGGGTGAGCATCTCACCAATAAATGCCCAGGTCACTGAGAGAAATGAATCCCAAGTATCTGAGTGGTATACTTCTTCCTTGATCAGGCTGTCTATTTAATCACTTTCCAACAGCCTCCTCTATTCACATGTCCACTTGATCTACATTAATTATTCTAACTGACATCCTTGTTAAGTGAAATTGTTTTTCCTAGCCAGACTATAAATAGCCTGCACCTTGTTCATCATTTATCTCTTTGGAGATCACCCTGGCTGCATTTATAAAGAAAGAAAGTCATGACTTGGCCAAGGTACAGGAAGCAGCCCTCTCTAGGGGCAAAGGAATTTCACAGTTATTGGAGAGACACAGCTTATTTTTTTTTCCTGACAACACACCCAGGACAAGACATTGGCTTTCTTTTAAGTGTGAAAGATTGCTTTTTGTAGTGTTCTTTCTCTGCTGTCCAAGGAGGAGGTGAAGGAAAAACACCAGTAATAAGGGAAAACAGCAGGAATAACCAAAATGAAGAAAGCCTCATCTTCTGTCACCTCTCTTCATCCACACAACCATAAACATACATTACAAAGAAAGGGTTCCAAGGTTAAAATTTATTTTAAAAGAGAAGAACAAGAAAGGAATAAGTTTTCTATGACTACATGTAAAATGGTTAAGATTAGTTAATTTCTCAATTTCTCTAGACCATTCAAAGAACTGACTACTGAAAAGGAGATAACATTCAGTGTAGAATATATCTAAGAGATTCCAGCTCATATTACTGCTTTTCTGCTGAGATATTAAGACCCCCATATATCATTCAGGGCTTGATGATATTGCACTAACAAACAACCCCATAATTTCAATGGCTCATCAAATCAAAACTTTATTTCTTACTCATGCTATGTCTCCATCTATGGTCAGCAGGGTTTTCTGTTCTATGTCATCTTCAATCAGGCACCAGTGGAGACTTCATGATTTTGAACATTACTAGTCATCTGCAAGGGTACAAGTAGATAGCAAGTCACACATAGATTGCAAAGGCTTTTGCCTGGAAGTAACATGTAACTTCTGCTAATATTTTATTAGCCAATGTAAGGCACATGGCCTAGCCTGGCTTTAGGGGTACAGGAAAGTGCAGACTTGCCATGTTTCTAGAAGGAGGATAGCAGACATATTGGTTAAATAGCATGGATGACTTCCCTGAATCACCTCTCTCAGTATTAAATATGAATTGATAAGTTTTTCCTGCAGGCTTTCCTCTGATCCAGCTCAAAGTCTAGAATCTCTTGAAGGTGCAGAATAGTCTCTATACTAGGTTTGGTTTTGCCTACTCTTGACTCAGACACCTACAAATTAAAAAAAAAAAAAAAGTCACTTTGTATGGGCATCATATTGACTATTCAGAGGCTGACCAGCAAAAAAATCAATGAGATTGTCACTTTCTCTGTTTAAAACAATTCTGCTGTCATGTTGGTTATTTCACTGATCTTAATTAACAATTAAATTCCATGGGCCACTCTATAGTCTACTTGGTTGTATGGCAGTTAACCATTATGACCATTGGGAAGATGCAGTAAACAAAATAAAGAAAGGAAAAAGCACTCTATTTTGACCAAAATGATATTACAGACAATACCTGTGTATTGTTCCATATTATTCCAATTTTTCTTCTGAGTGTTTTTTGCTTTGTTTGTTTGTTTCACATTAACTTTAATATTTCATTTTATTCTTTGCAAAGGTAGGGTGGGTGGAAAATTAATAATTTCTAATCATATTTAAGTTTATGGTGTGAGTTTTAGAAAAGTGGAGTCTGTAGCTAGAATTACTGATTTGCTACTGCTCATTATTCTCTTATCTCATTCCCACTTCTCTCTTATTTTCTCAATACTTCCTATTCTCTCATTGTTTATTCTTCAGTTCTTTTTACCTCTCTCCTATTTATTGCATCTAACATTGCAAAGTGAGACAGATCCTGGAATTTTCCCAATTATAAAAGCTCAGATTAACTATAATTTTAAAGAAATGAACATTTCCATATTAGTCAAAATTCATTCAGTAGCAAGGAACAGATTCCTGATTCAAACTAGGTTACATTTTTTAAAGCAGATGTATTGAGTTATTGGTTTAACAAACTACCCCCAAAACTCAGTGGCTTGAAGTAACAATCATTTATTTTCTTTCAAGAGTTAGTTGGTGAGCTGATCTCATTGAACAGCTCAGCGTTAAGATGCAGATATAGCTAGGGCTGGCTTCTTGCTATGGGTAGTGTCCATTCCATGAATATAAATTAGGAAGCTCAGGCTGAAGACAAGTAGCACTTTTCATGGAGATGAAAGGGGCACTAGAGGATAAACTCAGTGGGACAAATACATTTTAAGCCTCTGTTTAACATCACATTTTTTTAGCATCCCATTGGCAAAGCAAGTCATGGGGAAGAACTCAACATCAAAGTAGAGGGGAGTATACACCTCCCGTGGAGGTGGTAGCAAGGGAAGGAGTAAGTTGAACAGTAATCTCATCCTCTACAATGAGCATTATATTGGTTTATGTATCTGGGAAGTCCAAGGGCAGTAATTAAACTGTGTGCATAGCCAGATCCAAATCAGGTCACTGCTGTTCTCCTTCTCTCTTGCTCTCATTTCCTCCAATTCCATCCCTGATCTCTCATTATGTTCATTTTATTCTCAGGCTGGTTTCCCAACATGACTAAAAATACAGCCTCTGGTACTTTGATGCTTACATTCTTATGTGTTATTATCCAGATGGAAAAGGGACTTTTTTTCCTCCCTCAGAATTGATACATCAAACCTCAGATAAGCTTCTGATTAGATTAAATGATTAGTTTAATATACCTAAAACCAGAGGAATAGTCTGTGATTGATAAACCTAGATGAACCCATGTTTTAAGAAAGTGGGGCATGATAATTGACAGTCTCAGTAGAATCCTGTGGACTTAGGGTAAGATGGCATCACAAAGGAAAACTGGGTGGTTGTTAAAAGCAAAGAAGTGATTAATGCTGAGCAGGATAAAACATAATATGCCCATTACAGCAATACTGTGTAATTAATATATTATACAAAATAGTAATTATATGATTCCACAAAAATAAATAGATATGGAATGGAATTTAATGGAGTTTACCCATTTACAAAAGTTCAGGTTAACCCTTTATCTGAGTGTTCAGAAAGGGAAACCATTCCCTCATTTCCAGATTGCAAAGGTATCTTTTCACTTAAGACTTATGTAAAAAGTGATTATTGTCACTTTACCTTTAAATATATAGAAAATAATATCTATATTTAATTGAAATGTTTACAATGAGATTCTGAAAAAAAACTCTTGAGTGGCCAGGGAGCTTAGAGGTCCTATAATATAGCACATTAATTTAAAGATAAGGAGATAGAGGCATCAAGGTAACAAGTGATTCTGTCAAAGCCATAGCTAGATATTGACAGGACCCAGTTGGATCAGACTATGTAAGTTAAAATAAACAAGGAAAAAGACTAATTTGGGATTAGATTCAACCAGACCTGTTGCTTAAAAAGATCAAATTAACAGAGAAATGGGGAGTCTCCTCTTCATTTCTTAATTTATAGAAGCAAACCATCCCTATCTAGACCACATTTCAATTAAACATTTCAATTAAGACTAAAAGGTCTAGTCATACCAATTTTTCACAATTCATAGATTGACAGGGATGTTGAAATGCATCCCCTACTGCCCCACACCCAAAGTTGTAAACAATTACATCTCTCTCCAGCTTTCCAAATTTCATCACTGATTTCTAGCCAAAGCCATGCACTTGGTTGGCCCTTGACAAAATGAACTTCCATCTTTAATTTCCTGGTTTTGTTCCTATAGGATATTTTGGGATAGTAAATGAATGAGATGTGCAAAATAGAGGGTCAGCATGAAGAATAAAGGAGTTCAGTCGAAGAAGTAGTATATGTGTTTATGAGTGAGGAAATCACATTGGCAGCCATTACAATAGTGTCTGTTTCTTCTCTGGGAGGGCAGGCATAACACCGTATGTGTAGTGTATGTATGCCCACCTGACAACTTTTAGAGGAGAAGAGGGAAAACAAAGACTTTTAGTTCAGTTAGAGTGTTAGCTGAATTGTGTTCTATTCTTTCTCACTTTGGCCAGAGCCAATTTAAACAGATCTTCATTTTCTTCTCATGCTCCATTTCCACCAAATGTCTTTTCAGTTCAGATGAAACCTCTCTCAGCCAGACTTTACTTCTGTCTTGCACTGGCATAACTACAGAAAATTGCACTGTTTGCTCAGTTTTTGCAAATTGAGCTAATGCAAAACTATATAAATTATTTACCAAAAAGGAGCAAAATCAAACAAGTAAATGGGTTTGTGTTGCACATTAAGGGATCAGAGTGGCACAGCCAGCATCTTGGTTATGGAACCAGCTTGATTAATGCAACCCAGGGCTATATAGTGGGACTGTCCTTTTTTGGCTCCAGTGAACATTAGAAGGGGTGCCCCTCACTGCACCCCCAAAACCCTAATCAGTTTTTTTTTCAAGTTCTGAATCAGCTGGAGGATTTGGAGAGGTCAATATTTCATAGTCTGATTAAGGCTCTTTTACTGCTTCTCTTCTTCATCATTCTTTCCTTTCCCTTCTTTGTCATGCCTTTTAACTTTTCCCTTACTTCTCTCCTCCTCCTTCATCAAAAAGAAGTTGGCAATCTGGAGTAATGATTAACTAACAGTGCAACTTTTAATTCCATGTTTTTTCCTCCTTTGTCCATCTTCTTCTGTAGCATGCTCACCCATGCTTCCTTGAGAGTTTGCATTCTCTATTTTTTTTTCTCTCCCCAAACACTTTCCCCAGACAATCTCATTGACTGTCACATCTTCAACTGTTACTGTCAAGGAAACAACTAACAAATCTTAGAACTTTTTACAATTTGACTAACTTTCTGCATCCCATCCCCCCCTTTCAGTCTGCTTTCTGAGTTGAATATTACTGCCCAGATGCCCAACCCTCTGCAAAATTTTAAATAAGATTGTTCTTGTAAGCTTTTGTCTTTCTGTTTTCCACCTTTTCTTAATAGAGCACCATTCTCTTAGTTACCTGGGCTCAAAGTCCCAGAATTATATTCTATTCTTTCTTCTCTTTTGTCAAGTTAAATCAATGCTATTTAAAAATCTTCCTTTATAATTTTCTTTTTCTTATCCAACATTATTTGCTTCCCTTGCTGTGCTCCTACTTCAAACTCTGAGTATTCCTGTCTGTTGTTGACTTTGATATTCCCCGTTTTGTGCTCATTGCCCATTCTTCCCATTCCCCTTTTAAGGGACATTTCTCTAACATGAGACTCCACCTAACCCCTTGACCAGTGCCAATGATGTAAGAGATCAAGTTGGCTATGGCTGTTAGAAAGTTTATAACCAAATTCGGGAACACTTCTAACCAATTTAAGGAAATTACATCATGTGTTATGGACTGACCTCACATTTACCTTCATTTTATCTTTCTACTTTTACTTTCTTGTTTACACTACTTTTATTTTTTAATTTTATTATGTTCTATGATTTTTTGAAAATTGCTATAAATAAAGATGTTCCAGCCATTGAATACCTCGTAACAGACCATGCCAAACATTGTGACATTAAACCAAACCAGTCATTCATTATTATCTCTAACAGTTTTAGGGTGTGGCTGACTGAGATCACTTAGGTAGTTCTTACTTAGGCGTCTTATGAAGTTGTAATCAGTGGCTGGGGCTGGAGTCATCTCCACATCTTCTTTACTCACATGTTTGGTATCTGATCTGGGAAGACTCAGATGCCTGGCAGAGGAACAGCCTGGGAGCCTCTGGCATCTCTTCTTATTGCTATGTGGTCTCTCTAGCATGACAGATTCAGGGTAGCTCGACCTCGTAAATAGTGGCTCAGGGATCCAAAAATGCAAATCCTGAGAAAGAGCTGGGTAGGATTTCTATCCTCTCTTAGGCCCTAAGAGAAGTCATATTAGGAAGTCATATGCCCTAACCTGTGTGGCATCTTATTGCTTGAGACAGCCACAAAAGTTGACTCAGGTTCAAGGGGAAGATATCTAGTCTCCACCTTTTGGTGGGGGAGTGGTAAGGTTCTGGAAGACCATGTGCAATGTAAGATGTTATTGCATCCATTGTTGGAAAATACAATCTGTCATCCTGGGTTAAGCAAAAATATTTAAAACATAATTTATCTCGCCACCTCCAGTGTTTGTCACCTACTAACACAAATTGCTAAAGATTAATGTCCCTACAGCATGAACACTTATGCTATAACCCTCTTCCAATCAATAGACAACCATTCTCACTTTTTTGATGTGACTTTGTGTCCTGTGATAAAAAGGTTTCTGTGGTCAAAAATTGTTAAAATATTTAAATAAGTATCTACACTACAGGACTTGTAAGCATGCATTGCAAATCTTTAAGAAGGATGTAAGTCATATACAATAGTCTCACAACAGTTTATAGAAGCCTTTTGTTCAGAGTCCCTATTAACATTTTTCAGTACTTGTATTCTGTTGGATGCACTATGGAAAGCATTGATCTACATAACACTGTCACAGCTCCTTATGTACAAGATAATCATATATTCTGTTATCAAAACCAGGTACTTTTGGGGACTTCCCTGGCAGTCCAGTGGTTAAGACTACACACTTCCACTTTAGGAGGCACGGGTTCAATCCCTGGTGAGGGAACTAAGATCCCACGTGCCGCAGGGCATGGACAGAAAAAAAAAAAAAAAAAGGTACTTTTGAGAGACTGAAGGCTGCTATTAATAATCAGAGCTGTTAAATATTCTGGACATCCCAGGATAAGGGTCATTCTATTAATGTCCTAAACCAACCTCACAACCTCATACTTGTGTATTTATCAGCATAGCCACAATCTCCTACACTCATAGCATTTTTGGACAAAATGCATTCTTTCCACTCTCTATACCTGTATATTTTTTCACCTTGAAAATGCTCCAGTTCCCATCAGAAAACTTTTAAAGTCCTCCAGTGAAATGTACCACCCCCTTGAATGAAGTACTTGCCCAAGGCAAACTGCTAGCCTATACAGGTATTCCCCACTCTTCAAGAGTTTGCTTTATGCCACTTCACTTTTACAAAAGACCTACATTAATACCTGTTTTCACTGAGTGATAGAAATCTGGAGAAGATTGTCTCTTATGAAAAAAAGGCAAAAAAAAAATTATTCAGCCTTTGTTTTTTCACATTATAGAGATAGTGGGCACCCAAAGAGTGAAAGTGGCACAGCCAAGCTCTTTCCCTGGGAACCACACTCAGCATCTCTCATCAAGCAACCATAGCTTTGAACTATCTCTGGTAGCATATGTGCTTAATCTCGGTTTATTTTTTGCCTCTGTTAGCAAGATCTATCCTGAGGTAATTGCTTCTCCACTTTAGGACATTTTGGCTTATGAAAGATTTCATAGGAACACTTTAATTTTGGATAGCAGGGAAAACCTGTAATACAGCCACCTCCATCCATGCCTCCTCTTTCCTTTACACTGTGAGATGCAAGAGTGTTGAGTTAATAATTTATTTTGTTTGAATTGATAGACACCAAACCATATCATATCTTGACTACAGACAGATAGGTATAACTTCCATATTAAAATGTTAGAGTAGAATTCATTTTTACTCAAATATTATTCATTAAAAATGGTTTGGAGGACTAATGTATTAGCCTTTCCTAGTGCTGAGTATCAAAGGAGAAAGAAGACATTGCCCCAAAATTTGAAGAGGGGCCGGGATTCACACATGTCATATGGTGAGTTCAAATACATACAAAGGTTCAAAGCAACAAATTAGTGCAATAAAAATCTATCGATTTTTATGACCATTGACAAAAAAGTCTATAATAATATATTGGCATTATTATAGTATTGATTTATCAAAAAGGTAAGGGGAAGTGATTGACTAGAACTTTCAAAAGTGATGTAAGAAGGAGAGGTTGGACTTCCCTTAAATAGCACTTTTTAATTGTCTTAACCATACTGCCTTCCATACAAATCTTAGTTGTGAGTTGGTTTTCAAACTGGAAAGGGGAAAACAGGGATGAAAGATACTCTACACTTAAGGTAAATTATAAGAAAACTGGAGGGCAGGAACATTTATGTTTGCCTATTTATATGTATTCCCACAATTCATTGAACTAACTAATCAGTTTAGTTTGCATATTGCTCACATGTTTATCTTCAGAGCCTTGGGTGTAACTCTCAAGCCCTGGAGGAAGATCTCACCTTTAAAAAAGAGCACTGAAAATAGGGAGATATGAGTTGTAGGAATGCCCAATGGATAAGATGTGAGAAGATGCAAGGAAGTGACAGAAGCTAGAAAAAAAAAGAAAAGAATGACCTACATCAGCGGTCCACAACCTCTGGGCTGTGAACCAGTACTGGTCCACGGCCTGTTGGGAACTGGGCAGCACAGCAGGACATAAGCGGTGGGGAGCAAGCAAAGCTTCATCTGCTGCTCTCCATCCTTTGCCATCGCTTGCATTACCGCTGAACCATCCCCTCCCCAACCATCCGAGGAAAAATTGTCTTCCACGAAACTGGTCCCTGGTGCCAAAAAGGTTGGGGACTGCTGACTTACATAATTAAGTTGATTTGAAGACAGCAAATATAGTGAGGTAGTGGGGAGCCTAGATATCTGAGGGTAAAAAATATACACATGAGCAAAGCAGGAAAGAGCTTTGAAGCCAAAGAAAAGATATTTACATTTTAAAAAGATACTAAGGGTTTAGCTTGAGGGGAAGAATGACCTGATTATTGGATACCAGGGAGAGTTACCTTCTCAGAAACATTTTGCATTAGGTGAAAACAAAAGCTATGGAGAAAATTTGTCACTGAAGACTTCATATCAGGGACATTGTGCAACATTATGAATGATATCTTTACTAGCACTATTTATTGGCAGAAAAGGTGTAAAATTAACACATATAATCGGTTACTATTTTGATCTTCAGATAAAAGTCAAGAGGTAATTATCAAAGTGTCAATCTTTATATTTATAGATATATAGATATATCTATAGTAAGAATAAATGACTGTAGCTACTAGAAAATCTATGTTCTCAAATTCTCATGTATCTTTTATCTGGTTTCCCAGTTCTGCATCTAATTCAGTTTTACGCTATCCTAGAAATTGAATCATCAATTTTTTGGGGAGCCCTGTCATTCATGGTATAAAATATTTTTCAAATTTTGAAAAATGAGTCCTCTTTCCACTTCTCTTATCACTCAGACTCCCTGCCTCAACAAGTTTATTCACTCCTACTTCTTGAGTTACTAATTATAAGAAGATAACTCACAAATACACACATTCAGGTGAGATATCTCTGAACTTCACATGTGTTTAGCCATCTGCTCACCTGACATCTCCTCCTAAATATTTCAAATACTTAAATCTCGATATCTTTAAAATTAAATTTGATGTAATCCTCTTACATGTTTCTTATCTTTGCACAAGGCCCTATCATATATCTAATTTATGCAATCTGGAAACGAGGAATCACCCTGACACTAACTATGCATGTTTAACTCCAAGTGTTACTCATATCACTGTCTAAATATCTTTTTATCCTATCTGTTTCTTTTCATATCCACATCTACAACTTTTGTCCAAGTTATCATATTTTCTTTCTAGAATTTTGATGATAGCCATTGTATTTGTCCAGCTTTATCTCTTCTCTTCTCTTTTTATCTATTTTCCATATTCTAGCCAGTGTTATTTTCAAAATGCAAGTTTGATTCATATATTTTTTCAGCTTAAAATCATTCAAATCTCATTGTTTTTAAATTCTACTTCGTATATCTTAACTTGGCATTCAAGATCAGATATTATCTAACTCCTACCTACCTCTTTGGCTTTATCTTATTGTTTAATCTACCCCACTATTTCTGTTTCAGTCATTCCAATTTCTTCTCTTTGTTCCTTACAGACTCTGTGATCAAACCTCCCTTGAATTTTGATAGTGTGGAGCTTTCTCTGTCTCCAGCTTGAAATGTTTTTCACTATCATCAGTCATTACTCTCATAGTTCAATAGCCATTTCTTCAGGAAGAGGTCCTTAACTTCCCAGGCTGAATCAACTCCTACCAGTCATGGAACCATGTACTTCAACTTTAGAGTACTATAGCTGTTACAGTTTTTCATTGGTTTGTGTAGTTGATAATGTTTGTCTGTCTTATTAGAATGTGTTCTATGAGATCAAGTGTTGCATTTTTTTTTCATTATTGTATTCCCAGGATCTTGGACTGTACCTTGCACATATTAAGCATTCGATGAAGACATTAGATGGGTACATCTATCAATCAATGAATCAAAAGGTAAATGATAGCCCAGATTAATATAAATATCATATCTTTTTGTTCTCACCAGATATGTAATAGAGACTTGACTCCATATGAATGATAAAAGTAGAGAAAGGTAATTAATTATTGAGTTTATTTTACAGTAAACTCCAAAGTAATGCATTATTCCAGTGAGAGATCTTCTTGATGGCCAAGATTTGTATGTCAAGGTTCTTTGACTGTTTTTAGGCTGGTGTGAAAATTTAGAGTGAGGAGCAATAAAAGAAAGAAGTACAACAGGCTAAAGCCAGTTGGCAGTAATGAGGGAAGGAGTGATTACCAACAACTGCACTTTTCAGTGAGACAAGAATGTGATCAAGGCAATTAAAACCTCAGGGATCACGCATCAAGTCAGTGTAGTTGCCAGCCAGCAATCAAATCTTCATCCCATGTACCAGAAAATGCACTAGCAGGAAACCAGAACCAATTTGTATACTGTTATGAAGTGTCTTAGTTTTTATCTTTAGGAGTGTGATAATTCATCTGCCTATTGTCCTAGAAAACTTGTTCAACAAGAGTTCCAAGCAAAAGGCTCAGTCATCAGTCCTGAGATAGATAAACCAGTTATACAGATCAGGAACTACAGAACGCGGACACTACAGAATTCTCTCATATGTCCCAGTTTTGTTTTAGGCACTGAACTATGTTCTGGGGTGCATGTGTCTGTGTGTGTATTTGGAGGGGACATTAAAGTCTTTGTCTTCAAAGAACTTATTTTAGTTTAGCATTCAACAGTCTCAGCTTCCCTCTATAACCTGGTTGACCAATAAATTTACAAAAGGCTTACTGTGCCCCATGCATTGTTGTAGCTATCTCATGTGCCTTACTTAATTTAACGTTCATGACAAATCCATGCTATGGATTTCTATTATGATCTCCTTTGAGAAGATTAGGAAACTGAGACATAGGTATGTTACAAAACATGTCTGAGATGGGGATTGAACACAGGCCTTGTTACTGTAAAACCTGTGTGTTAATCACTGCAGGGTTTAGCTTCCAAGCTCTTTGCCAACTCCAAAATAAGCTGTACTATTTGTTTAGTTGAACACTTGGGGGATATAATCTTAAAGCAGCAGTATCTCAATGTATTAATTCAATCACATGGCCAGAGAGAAGAAGGAGTCTAAACATTTGAGTCTTATGGGATTTGCCTATGGCAATTTCCAGAAACACTGGTAAAACCAATGCAAACACCTTAGCTATCCATACTATTTTGCCAATAGTGGGACCTTAGGTAAAATTATTCACATAATTTCCACTTGGCAAGCATACATGCAGTTTGAGTCTATCCCTGAAGAAGAAACTAAATTACAGTGTAGTTGATAAGCCATGACCAGGCATGCCAGGTTAATCCCTCTTGAGCTTTTGTGATTTGAAAGAAAAAGGCAGCATGTACCCATATTCTGGTCACCTGAACACACATTTATGATGGGATTGGACTAGATGCTAGCCATTGTTATACAACCTATCATAATACAACAATATGGAGAAAGAGGAATAATAATAATGAAATTAACCCAGATCAGGATTCTGGATATATGTTTTTCATCCAGAGAAATTTGGAAGATCTATTCGTTTGTTGTAATTTCTGGGGAATAAGGTTATGGTATCAAAAGTCTAGACCATCTTATTGCCACTAGCCTCTGCATGTAGGGTCTCCTTTGAGGAACTAGAAGAGACCAGGAAAAGCAGACACACCTAATCATTCTCATCAACATCATCATTATCATCATCCTGCTTTATATAACTTATTATACTTTGCTAAACATGTATCCCTTTGGCTCAGTTAAGTAAATTGTTACTTATATAATATCTGTAGGGCTTGATTTCATGCCTAGCAGAGTCTGTTTACTTCTTTTGGTTCCCTTCATTAACGGTGTTCATTTTCTCACAAGCCTTAAATGCCTAGCTAAATAATACAGACAGTGAGTAATAGTGTGTGATAGTGAGCTAAAAGAAGTGTAAGTTAGTGGCTGTAGGTATGAAATTTAAAAGAATATTTTTGTCTCTCCCCACCTCACCCCACTTTAGCTGCCCCATTCTCATAATGGTGCATAGCCCACACTGCATTTTTCTTTGAGGAACAGAAGTAACACCCATGATTTATACTGATATCTGTATAATGAGGATTGAAGGCAGCATGCATCCCTGCCTGCAATGTTTGCATCTTATCGTTATGTTTCAGTTTCAGAACAAATTTTCCAGACTGTTAAAGGAACATCAGACAACTGTGAGGGCATAGAAAGATAGTGTGTGGGTGGAG
Source organism: Physeter macrocephalus (assembly GCF_002837175.3). NCBI lineage: Eukaryota > Metazoa > Chordata > Mammalia > Artiodactyla > Physeteridae > Physeter > Physeter macrocephalus. Next base: position 52,235,435 of record NC_041232.1, on the reverse strand, counting down.
GTGAGGGGTGTGGAGGGTAATGAAAGGGCTTCCAGTGTCCCTGAAATCATACAGCAGAAAGACCTACTTGTCTGCCAATGAGAGACTAGCTGGCACTATGGAGGGGGGGACAGGAAGACAGATAACGTGGCTCTTACTCGATGCACTTGTACCTAAGCCTCCAAATGGCACCCACAACATCCTTTCCATACAGCAGCCTCCCTTGACATTAGAGAAAATATCACTGATACCAGCCTGCCATATGGGCTTCTCCAGTCAGGGCATCTGCTGTGTGCTGTTGAGGTACATGGTGGAAACGAGAAAGGTTTAACATTTTTCATTAGTGTATGCCATAGACAGTTGAACTCCATTATAATGTCTGCAGGAAGAATCTGATCCATTCCATTATCACAGTGACAAAGAGAAAGGATGACTTGTGATTTCAGAAAGGTCACAGTGAACCCGTGTTCAGCTGTAAGCACTCAAGGTATGATGATAATAATGGGAGAAAGGGTTTAAAAGATGAAGTTTACAGTCAGACAAAAATTAACATTTAAAAAGAAACACTTATCTATGAGATATTCCTATTCTTCTCTATTTCTGTCTCCTAGAAATTGCTGGTTGTTAGTGTATTTATATATAAATATGTTCTTTCTCCTTCAAGAATTCATATCTGCTGTCTGATTATTCCCATACTGAAGTGATAGAAAGAAATGCCAGTTACTATGGGAGTGACTGTGATGTCACAAACAGATGACAATTGTTTCATTGTGCTATTAAACAAAAGAAGGAAATGAATTGGGAAGGGGAAAGTTGATGGTTTATCTGCATTTCAGGCTATAGGTGGCTAATTATTATTAGTTCTGTTGGAAATCTTGGAAATAACATTAATCATTAGGGAATTCCTAGTGTACAAATGTGTTTGAGGTGTGGCATGTAACTGCATTAGAATCCACATTTTATGGTGACATGTCTAAAATAGTAACAAAAATTAACTATTAGAACATCACCTGCAGAACTGATAATAAGATCAGGCAACTGGCTGCCCCCTCCCAAAAGCCACTCTAATCTCTCTAATTAATGAAAACCTCTCTGATAGTTGTTTATCTCCTACCCATCCATTTCTTTACTTGATACAGTGTCTATTATGCCAAAAAAGGAAAAAAGAATCATATATATTCATTAATTATAAATAACTCTCCTTCATTACATGGATTGTAGTCAGTAAATGTTCAGAATTACTGAGACCATTTTCTTCCCCTCACTTCACTCTGCCTCCCCAGTCCCTGACTTTTGTTGTTGTTGTTTATGTTTTTCATCCTTTTTAATATTCAGTAAATACTATCTGAATTGAATCTAGTGTTAGGTATTCCAGACTCTGCAGCTTTAAGATGACTCATTTACATTTTTGTATATTTCAGCTTCGTCCCAATTAAAATCAACAAATACATGTTAGCACTGTTTGTTGCAATCAAATTAATTCTTTTTCGTTTTTACCATCTTTATTGGAGTATAATTGATTTACAATGGTGTGTTAGTTTCTGCTTTATAACAAAGTGAATCAGTTATACATATACATATGTTCCCATATCTCTTCCCTCTTGCGTCTCATTCCCTCCCACCCAATCTATCCCACCCATCTAGGTGGTCACAAACCATCGAACTGATCTCCCTGTGCTATGCAGTTGCTTCCCACTAGCTATCTATTTTACTTTTGGTAGTGTATATATGTCAAATTAATTCTTATATTGAACATTCAACCCTAAATCTAACTCCAGTATCAGCCCTAATGCTACCAGCCTATCTGATCGGGACCAAGTTTATTCTAGTTCACCATGACCAAGACTGGCATGCTAGACACAAGGATCTGATAGGCATAAAGCTACTCCATCTTTTTGATTTTTGCCTCATGCATCTATGAAATTCTGGATCTTACATTTCTTGCCATCCACTCCTATAGCCAGATGACATCCCAAATTATCTAATGCTATTTTTGCTAAAATAATTGCCCAGTGCCCAGATATTTCTTAGTACTTACTTCTCTGAGCCAGTATGCCATTATTATATTGCAGACAATTTCTCCCTTTTCAGTTTTTTTTCCCCAATTCCTTGGATTTTGCATGCCAGTCTCACCTTTACATTTCTAACAATCCCTTCATGTATTCTCTTAGAATTATTTTATTCTACTCATTCTCAAAATGTATGCATGATTTTAATTCCTTCCTTGGCCTTTTTCACTTCTCACTCTAGACATTTTTACCTAGGAAATGAAATTTATAGGTTGAGTATCCATGATTGATTCCCACTACTATGTATTTTCTTAAATCATGTAGATACTGAAATCAATGTCTCAAGTTCAAATCTCTTAACTAAACTGACTTTATATTAACCATCATTCCTTGAATGTCCCATAGGCTGTTCCTATGCAATTTAATAAAAATTAATTAATTGAGTAACACATTACCTTCCCCATGTACAAAACTTCCTTGCCTTAGGAATTTCCTGTTTCAGTCCATGACCAAATTATGCAAAGATTTCCAACAGCCAATTAATTTCAGAACCTGTGGATTGTGCTTCAGAAATATTTCTGAAATCCCTCCCCCCTTTCTTGATTCTTATAGCAATACTTTAATTGACTCTCATCGTTGTCATGCTGTTTGGTTTTCTAACTGGAATTCTTGTTTCTAGCCTCTCCTCCTCTCAAACATCAACAGCTGGTCACACAACTGTGAGCTTCTTCTTTCTCAAACTCAAATATAACCATTTTATTCATTCTTCACAAATCACCAGAAGCTTGACCAAGTTGAGCAATATAGTAATATGTATTAAAAGCCTTAAAATTTGTTCTGCAATTACACTTCTGGAAACTTTCCATTAGGAAAAGTTGGACAAATGAGCAATTATGTACATGAGAAAATATAAACCAAATTATTGATAAAAATATCAAAAATTACTCCCAAATCAAGACTGCTAAATAATGTATGCCAACTCCATATAATGGAAAACAGTAGAAATCATTATTATATTTTTTTAACAAATCTATGGGTTTTTTTCTAAAATAACATTGAAAATATATCTTTTGAAAGTTACTTATAGAAAATTCAGCTCTGGCCAAGCCGGAGGAACAGGGAACATACTTATCCTCTTACCTGAAACAACTAAAAGTTCAGACAAAGGATATGAAATTATGATTCTTAAGATATTGAATATCAGTCAAAGAACATTTATCCATTGGAAACAGGAAGCAAAAGAAGTGAACCCTACAACTATCCCAGCTCAGCCTGTATACATTTTCCAGGCTTGTGCATAAGGTAAGTGATCCAAGTTGGAACTTTGAAGTTTTCCTAAAGTAGATGATACAAAGCTGGGAGTGTGGGGAAGCCAAGAGAGGTATATTTTACAGGACAGGGTACTAGAGAGAAGAAAGATGCACAAAGAAAACTTTGGAGTTCTGCAGAGTACCCTTATCATGTTTTCAGCTGAGTACAGAACACCTCATACATGTAAGGAAAGTAACATAGACTGAGGAAGGGGATGCACAAAAAGACTTTAGCAAACAGTACTCAGAACTTTCACAAGACTGGAAATAGTTCATATCACCACCAGCAGTGTAGAAAAACCTCATAATTCATCAGACAATAGTGGTGTAAGAGAAGGGATTTGTCTCAATAGTAGGGAGGAAATAAGATCCAGAAACTTAAAAGTGAGACTTAAAGGATCAATTAAATTGCTTAAAACCAGTGATAAAGAGAAAATCTTAAAAGCAGCCAGAAGAAATGTCACCTTATATACAAAAGAATAAAGAATACAAAGATAACAAACTTCTCCTTGGAAGTAACTGGAGCCAAAAAACAGGAGAGCAACATTTCAAGAGTACTGAATGAAAAACTGTTAGCCTAGAATCCTGTACCCAATAAAATGTTCTTCAAAAATGATAGTGAAAGAGATACTATTTCAGACATGAGAATTAGAGAACGCATCATCAGCAGACCTACGTTTGAAAAAAATATTAAAGAAATTCCCTCAGAGGGAAATAGTACTAGAAAGAAATCTAGATACACCAAAAATAATAGAGTATTAAATAGTAACTATGTGATTAAAAATTTTTTAATTGCCTATCTAAAACAAAAATAAAAATGCATTGTGTAATCTATAGCATAAGTAGAAATAAAATGTATAACAATAAGAATCCAAAGACTGGAAAAGGATAAATTGGTGTATACTGTCTTAAGTTTCTTAAAATATATATGAAGAGGTATAATATTACTTGAAAAAGATAGACTGTGACAAGTTAAAGGTACACACTATAAACCCTAAAGCAACTACAAACATTTATAGCAAATGAGCTAATAAAGGATATAACATGGAATTCTAAAATTTCTCAATCTGAAAGAAGGCAGAAAAAAAGAAAAAGAGAAGTAAAGAAAAATTAGACTACAACAAAAGCATATGGCAAGAGGACTGTTTTAAATGAAACTGTATCAGTAATAACATTAAATATAAATGGCTTAAACATCTAAATTAAATAGCTTGGATTGCAATATTGAATGTAAAATTGTAGATTCAATTCCAGACTAACTAGAAGAAAGATGCTTTATGTAAAAGAAGTAAAAAGTAAAAGAATAGAAGTAGATGCATCATGATAAGAATAACTAAAGGGAATCTGGAGAGACAATATTAATAATTTATATTATATTTAATCTATATTTTATAAATAATCTGTAATATTTATGTTTATTTTTAATAAAATAAAAGGTTTGCCTCATTGACATGCTCTACTGGTCTAGAGGTCTTAGTACCAAAGGAAATAGTGTTTTTATCAGTGCACACAACAAAGATTCTGTTGAACTGAAAGCTGATATGGCCTCCTGGTCACTTTGGGCTCCTCATGCCTCTGAATCAATAGGGTAAGAAGTGAGTTACTGTACTGGCAGGGGTACTTGATCCTAAGTGGGAGAAATTGGGTTGCCACTACAAAATACAGGTAAGGAAGTGTACGTTTGGAATATAGAAGATTCATTGGAATGTCTTTTAGTATTATGATTTCCTATGATTAAAGACATAGGAAAACTATGACAACTAAATTAAGGCAGGACTTCTAATGGCCCAGACACTTCAGGAATGAAGGTTTGGGTAACACCAACCAGCCTATAACCACCTGACATTTTGCAAAAATAAGAACTATAATGGTTATGGGTATTTCTTCTTTATTTTGCTATAAATGTGTGACTATATGTATTAAGCAAAAATTTTCCTCTGATTTCCTTATCATCTAACATATGGTGCATTAATAATAGTTTACATCAGAGTATTTAAGTTATGGGATATTGTGGAGAATAAGGAATGTTGCTGAAGGACTTTGCATCCTTTTCTGGGAAAAGGGTTAGTGTATTTTCAATATATGTAGGGTAGTTGCATCATGTTAGACAGAAATATGACGTTGTTACTGTCTTTATTTAGAGTTTAAGTATGGTTTAAAAAGATATGTGTCAGTACCAAGTTGACAAGAAGTGGACTATGAATAGTTAGTTTTATGTATCAACTTGGCTAGGCTATAGTCCTGTTATTCAATCAAACACTAAGCTAGGTGTTGCTGCGAAGTTATCCTGTAGGTATGATTAGCATTTACAATCAGTTGACTTTAAAGGAGATTAACCTAAATAACCTGGGTGGGCCTTATGCACAGAAATGAGGTTTCTCTGAAGAAGAAGAAATTCCATCAGTGAATTGCAGCTTCAACTCATGCCCTAGAGTTCAAGCCTACCCTTTCTAATGACCTACCACATGGATTTTGGACTTGCCTATCCAGGCCTCAGATTTACATAATACAAATTCTTGTGATGAATATCTTTATATATATATATATATACATATATATATCTTAATATATATATCTTTATATATATATATATATATATCTCCTACTGGTTCTATTTCTCTGGTAGAACCCTGATTGATACTGATACGTATGAAAATTTTACTGTTAGTTTTCTCTTGATGATTTGATTTTCAGTAATGTTTATTTTTTATCATTTTGAATAAAAATTGCAAAATAAATATCTGTTTCTTTTTAAAATGAATAAATGAATATTATCCTCTTTAAGAAATGTTTTAAATTCCCTACTTCAATATTCTCTACTCTTTTTTAACTTTGTGCTTGTGCTATTGTTGCTCTTTTCACTGTGCATTGGAATTATCTGTGCTTATTTTTTCTCTCCTACTATTTTGTTTGCTGTCATGCAAGGGTGTGTCTAAAATGAATATGGGCCAGTTACTAATATTTTATTGAATTGAAATTTTAGTAATAGTATTATTGTACATGGTCCCCATTCTGATACCTGAGCTCTTGTCTGGAGATGGCCATGCAATCTTGCAGCCAGAGTTATCACTTATTTCTTGAGTACTATTTTTGTTTATGGGGTGTTTGTGTGCATGAGGTCTTATCTGGTCTATTTCATGCATGATACTTAAAGAGAAAACATGTGCCCCATAGCAAACTAAGTGCTGGGGGAAAATCTTGAGAAAGTGAGAGGGAGTTAGAGTAAGTCAGGTTCAATTTTTTTCATAACCTGCTATACCTCATTTAGGCATGAGCTAAACAAAGGCAGATGCTCCATCTCACTTCTGGAGTTGCTGTACGTCCGTACTTTGATATCAGGATATTCATTATTTACTACAACAGACAGAAGCATTGAGGATTGAGGACAACTATTAGACGGGGTGTTGGGAATAATCAGTTTAATTATTATAGTGTGAGATGGGGGAGCTTGACATCATAGCAGCACCTTGATACATAAGGTTGTTGCCTTAATATCTCAAAGTGCAGCATTTGCCTACACATGACCAAACTTTCCAAAAAAATTTTGCTTGTACAGTAGTTTGCAAGGCTGGTTTGAAACACTTAACACTCACATCCACACATATGTAGGTGTGTGCAGACACATACATGTATGTCACCTGGCATTTTCCAATATAAACTATTGGATATGAAAGTCCATCCTTTCTTTGGATTTAGTTGATTAATCTTTTTAGCCACATGAAAGATCTTCCTTTCATCCTAAAGTTATTTGGAGAAAATGAAGAATGAGGATTAACCTGGGTACAGTTAATTAACATTAGATTCATCTGGGGATTTGGAAAAACTAGCATTATCTGGGTTCCGCAGCTGCATATGAGATGTAGGCATGAGCATAAGCCATTCAGACTATAAACTGTATCTCCTGGTGCTTTGGTCCTGGTGCTAAATTAGGGTAGTTCTCAATCACCCCCTTCTAAGTCAGGATCCTGAGTTATGTTGAATACAAGGAAGAATTTGTTTTCTCACAGGTAAACTGGAGGTCCCAGAACTCTAAGCAACAAGAACAAAACCATACAAATAAGAATGAGAAGAAAAAAACAACATGGGACTTTTCCAGTGATTTTTCAATGGGAAAAATATCTGGGAAGAAAGGCTTGATGGCATGAGTCTTAGATAGAGCATGCAACAAAATATGGGTACATTACTTTCAAGAAAAACATGATTATTAAGAGAAGAGAGTTAGTAATGTGGGTCAAGTAGATGTAGATAAGCATGGATATTCATGAACTGGGAGGTAAGGATATTTGAGGTACATGGACACAAGTAAAGTTTAAAAAGGAACAGACTTGCTATTGTGGGAGTGTGGCTTTGGCTGCCCATGCAGACCGAAGAAATGAATGTGTGTTTTTTTTTTATAACAATCTCAAATTTGGGATATAAATTATGATTATAGAACATTAGTTCCTGGTTTCCTCTTCCAGTTAATAACTGGTCAGATAACTGCTTATATTTTCTGTCATGATTTTATCTCCTAGAATGTAGAAGATGAATTTTAGAGCATTCCTATTGGGCCACACTAGATCCTAACTTTTATACCTGCCCTCTTCCCAACACCAAGGCTGATATTGACATGAGGTAGGATGTATTCAAGCCCTTTTACAATCCCTGAAGCCCATCCTATGGTAGGATCCTATTTTTTGTTGACAAATCTCCCCTAATCCTGAGTCCCTTCCTGCTTGTATTTATTTGTTTCCCCATTTATATGTTTCTCCCACTTTCTCCTCCAGCTTTTGCTGTGCCTACCCCCCTTAGTCCAGTAGTTATTAAATCTATGTGGTAAAATGTGCTGTTATGATCTTATCTGTTTATATCTTAAAAATCAGTCTTTTTCCATCCATGCCTTTTATGTTACCCTGTGGTACACCATAGGTACTAGCTGAGGAAGCCTTGGCCGCTTCCTCTTCACTGACAGGGCTAAATCAGAAACCAGATAAATTCTGGATTTAATGCTGAGAAGCAAGAGGAGTCAGCTTTTGGAATGTATCTGCTTTTATCCTTTGCATAGGTTAGGAGGTGAACAACAAGGATGGTGAAATAGTTCAACATCAAATCAAATAGGAGTAATATAAAGAAGCATGTTTAGTGCTTAGTTTAAAAAAAAAAAAAAAGGAAATTCCATATCTCCTCCCAAAAGTTTTTGACTTTAAGAATGAAAATAAAAGAAGCATATTTGTCTCAATCCAAATACAGACACCAGAAAGACAAACTGGGACTATGCAATGAAGTAGTTTGTAAGATAATACACTGAAAATGTAATCATGCATAAATCATGAACAAAGTAGAAACCACAAATTCTGTATTTGGCAAGCCTTCAGTTCCTTTGCATAATTCTTTCATTTTAATCTTGCTGCTTCCATTCTCTTCTCATAGAAATAGCTACATAAAACAAAGACATAAACTGTGTGCAATTAAAATGGGAAAATAGCTGAAAGGAATGTATTGATAATTATGTTAAAATCTATACCGTAAGGATTCTTGCATTGTTAGGCATCTAATTTGTCATCTGTTGACATCAGCATCTCAGTTCTCCCCAACATCTGAAGCTTTGTTTTAGGCAACTTCTTTCAGAGTGAGAAAATTTATGTATCATTGAGTTGACAAAAATATAACTGTATCTTATAGAAAGAGACCATTGAGTAACCTCTGGTAGTTATATGGACTTTCATGAAGACAGAAAAATCTGTGAGAGGCAGAGCTAGGGGAGACAGTTTCCCTTGACTAAAGCAAGTGCTAAAATGGTACCCTCAGTAGCAAGGCTGGCCATGGTTGACTGCAAGGAGAAGGAAAAACATTGAGTCATTTTCTGTGTGCGGAGTCCTGTTTACCTTCATAACATTGAGTGAAGTGAGTTTATTTGGGGAGATAGAGTGCACTGTCTTTACATATAGGGAGGGCACTAGTTATTTATAACAGGCTTAGGGACACTCATTATAGCCTCCCATATCTTTTCTCTTAATTATCATTGCCTGGTTCATGAAGCTCAGATATACATGATCTCTTCTTTCTGTCATGATCTATTAAAACATTAAAGCTCTAAATCTCATTTCCATTGGGGTTTAAATGTTGCATTGTAACTTAAGATAAAATCTGGCTCTGATGTTAAAAATATTAAGGTGAGAAGCAGTATGATATAGTGCTAATGAGCAGAACTATGTAATTCTTCCTGAAGGCAAATCAGTGATAGTCCAGGTTAAATAATCTTTTTGTATCTCAATTTCCCCATTTGTAAAATTGAAATAATAACAGTACTAACCTATATGATTGCTTTTGGGATTAAATTAGATAATACACAAAAATCATTTAGTAAAGCATCTGACACTAACTACCATTTATTGAAATTTTATTGACAAGAAGAATAAAGCAAAGAAAAAATAGAAAAAAGAAGAAAATAGAGCAAGAATGGTAAGATCCAATAAGTCAAGTCACATGATAATGTAGGAAACAATTTTTTAGCTCTTACTATAGGCCAGAAGACACTGTGTTCAATGCTTTTAAAACTCATTACTGTTCTTTGACATGGGTAATAACATCTCCATTTAAAATGTGTGAAGGCTGGTGACTAGCTTATCAAAAATCACACTTCTAATAAATGGCAGAATTTGAATGAGACAATGGAAGCTGAATTCTTAGTCTTTATATTGTTATATTTAAAAATAAATTTTAAGTTGTTCTTAAATATTAATAAAGCAAATCAAAATCAACAGTCATTTCTTTGTATTACTTATGCTGTGCTTTCCCTCCCCTCCCCCTAGTGGGATGTAGTGAGAAAACGTTTGGATAAGCAGTTGAGATACTTGTGTTTTTGTCACTAATGCATCGCATGGAGAGATCTGTATGTAATATGTGAAAGTGTTCTGAAAACATATAAAACACCATATAAATGAAAGATATAGCAAAACAGATTTCACAGGGACTGCTGGGGAATTTGCTATACTGATGGTATCCAATCCCAGTTACACTGCATAAGGCTGCTGCCTGAATCTTACATTTCAAAAACTTAAGAAAATGCAACTAAGACTTATGACATATTTCAAGCTTTTCAAATATATTCGTTAAAAGAATATACTTTTTCCTCTCCCCATTAACTAGTTTCTGACCTCACAATGTTCCCTAGTTGGTGAGACTTTCATCTTCACACCCAGCTCTATTGTCACATTTTCTCCAGGATTTGCAACACCCAGAAGAGTATGAACACTAATGGAGACAAAAAATCTAGTCCAAGGATCCCTGCATATAATTGTTGGTAAGTTCATTACAGTGGCAATGGAGAGAAATAGAGCATTCATAATTTAGTTAAAGAGAAACAAAGTGGACTGCTGTGGTGTAAAGCAGTGTCAAAATGAGGCAGTTCATTCTGCTCTGGAATAACTCGTGCACCAATAACAAGACCTTATTTAGAACTGCATGGAGCATAGCCAAGGCAGAAAGTGGCAATTCAATCAAAGTTTGGCCACATAGGGGGAAATTAGGGTGGTGAATTAGGAAGTAGACATGGTTTCCTAGAATCCATTGTCTGTCCTTTGTTTTCCTCCCAGTGCTATTTCCCACCCTTCTCAAACCAGTGTCTCACATTGACTTCACAACCCAAAATTCTCCACCAGTCAGTTTTAAAACCTTGAAATAGCATCTACATTTGCCTTTATTATTTACCCTGCATTGTGTCATATACTGTCATTAAAGTTAGCAGGGTCCCCTCAATCAATGCAGGGGAGGTGGACCTCTTCTCTTCTGTATTAACTCATATTTATTAAGCACTGGTATATATGTATCAGTATAGTGTTATGATTTATTGATCATATGTTACAAACAAGAAAAGTGAGGTTGAAATAAGTGGAGTGACCTACCTAAAATAACATAACTGATAAAAATCAGGATTCAAAACAATATCTAAATCCAAAGTGCAAGCTTTTTTCCTAACCTGAGGTTTCCTTGGTATAAATATGCTCTGTAGAAAATAGACAATAGTATTTTCTTTCTCCAAACATTTTATGAAACGTTTATAATTCTATTCTGTTTGTGGATGTAGCTCAGTTTCTGGAATTCAGCATCGAAATAAGCAAAAACCAAAGAAACAAAAAGGAAAGAAGGAAAAAATAAATAAGGACAGAAGAACCTATTTTACATCTTTCACATCTTTTAAATAATTAGAGCTTGTATATATACCAGGTTATGTTTTTTTCTGGTCACTTCCAAAATATTGTCTCTCCACTGAATCACAATATTTATTTCCAATTACACAAGCTCAGTAAATATCTATTCTATCCCACAAAAAATCATGGGTTAATATGGTAAAAGACTCTTACAAGTACTCTGTTCTTTCTTACTGATGCTCCTTCCATTTATGCTGGCATGTTTTACTAGTTTATCCTCTGAATTTCTTGAAATGTTATTTCAAATCCCTCCTGAGACTTTGAAAATTATGCATCTATTTGAAACCTACAATGGTTTAGCTAGTTCTTCCTTAAAATCAGGAACAGGTTTGAGACAAAGATGGTTCTATCAAAAGAGGTTGCCTGCCTCTCCTGTTCCCCTTTCTCCAGAAGACGTGTGCAGTAAGGATGCATGCTGAAGCTTTGAGAAGACATCACCATTGGCATAAGACCACACAGGGTTTAGATACAGAGTGTAGCAGAGTTAAGTGCCTCCCTTTACTGTACCAATGTTACAAAGAATGGAATTATCTTATGATGCATCAAAATTGAACTTCTAAGGGAAGTTCTTTTTCTTTTAGAAAAAGAACAGAACTTTTGAAGCTTTGCTGCATTTTTATTGGAAAAAAATCTACTTTAATATTGAAATAATTTCTCCATAATCAACTGGAAGATTTTTTAAAGAATGTTTATGCTAGGAGTTTTATTGTGCTAGCAAAATAGTTTCTCTTTCATGGCTTATCGCAGTAGAACAAGGCAAATCTTACCTAGCAAAATGCTTCCACATGCCAAGTGACAAGGTCTAAGGAGCTTTCAGGAAACCAAGAAATCTGATCACTGCTGAGGGCATTTTAATACATTAAATTCAAAATTTATTTAAATTTTCTTTCTTACTACTGGTTCTCTACTAGAATGAGAGCTCAGAGTGTTTTAATGCTCATTTTATTCTCAACCCATATTAGCACTCAAAGAATCTTTGCTAATAAACAGTATCTCAATAAATATTTATAAACCCTTCTTCTGTACAAAGCTCTTAGCAAGATATTAGAGGGTATACATAAGCATATTTGTCTTCTAGAATTGTGTGGATCAACAAGGTATAAGTAATATTGTTTTAAAAAACTAAAGCAATAAACAGAGTGTCCAGAAATTGGTCCAGGGAAGGCATGCTATAGGAGTGCAGCCCAGGATGGATATATATTTCCTGTCTCCCAAACTGAAACCTACAACAAAGAAATGTGGTGAGCTTGGGACAAGAAACATTTTCAGTGCTCTCATTTAGATTACATACATAGTATAATGTTTGCAGGGATATGTTTTAAAAATCATTTTGCTTCAGTTCTCATAGCCTAAGGGATGGAATAGTTTGCTCAAGCTCATGAACAGGATTAGAGACCAGGTCTTCTGACACTGAGCCCTGTGCATTTGAAGCAATTCAGGGTTTACTTTTCTTCAATTAGCCAGCAGTACTCAAAGAAGGGGGACTTAAGCTGATGCCCAGCAAGGAGAGTATTAACAGCCTAAGCTTCAGAATCAGTCAAACTTCAACTTTGGATTTAAGCTCCAAAGTAGAACTGCTATGAACACCTGAAGATGAAGCAGGGAGAACACTTATCCTACCAGGCACAGGAAAGGACAATGGAAAATGTCTAGTGCAATCCTTGACATGGGCTTACTATTAATTTTTCTTTTCTTTTTATTATATGAGCTAAAATAAATTTATCTGTTTTAATGAGATTGACTATCTAGGTAAAGAGAAGTGGAAGAACAGCTTAGGTCTGAAAAGTATCTGTTCTCTCAGAACACAAGAAAATGATAAAAAGAGAGTATTTAGAGGATATTGATGTTGTGATGGGGTTGCTATTTATTTATACAACATGGATTGGGTGAATACTTATTCTAGGGTAAGCACTGGGGATATAGGAGTGCATGAGATAACAAGGTCTTTATACATACTCTGCTCAAAATGTGTTAAAATTAATAATGTGAATATGAAAAGAGAAACACCTGGACTCCATAAACACACAAAATAGGTAGCTATTCCTGAAATAAAGCCAGTTGGGAGAATCAGGAAAGGCCCTTTTTTTCTGGGAAAAGAGCCTTTAATTTGCAACCTGAAGTAGGTAAAGCAGAGGAGTTGGAAAAGCAAAAAGTGTTCCAGGTAGAGGGAACCATACACATAAATGCCTAGAGAACAAAAGAACATGGTTTATTGGAGGAATAGGAAGTCCTTTAGAATGTCACCAGGTAGTGTCAAGTAAGTAGTGACAAATAATGAGGTTGGAGACATGAAAATGTGACATTATACCAAACTGAGTCATATAAGAGCCTCTGTGAAGTTTTGGGTTTATTATTATTTTTATTATCCTTAGACTTTGGAAAACCACTGACAGGTTCTAGAAAGATTTTGGATTTTCCTGGTTACAGTGAGGAAAATAAGACTGGAGATGGGTAGTTGGAGGGTAAGGCAACCAATTAAAGGCATTGGAAGAATCCAGGCATTGGTGATGATACTGGAGATGAACTGGTACTGAACTGGATGGTGGTCATTGGGATGACACAAAGTGAAAAGACTTTTAGCAGTTAGGATTGACAGGACTTGGTAACAGATTAGATGTGAGTTGCTGAGAGATAAGAAGTGATAGGTAGTATAGAAGGTAAGAAGTGATAGGTAGTATAGTGATTTCTGGTTTAAATTGATGGATAAAAGTCCATGATTAAGGAAACAAGAATAATGCGGCCAAGTGAACAGAAGTAGGGGAAGGTCAGGGAAGATGACCGTTTTGATTTGATACCCAATTTGCAGTTAGCATGCCAACTTACCTAAACTTTTATTCACTAGGCATTGCACAAGTCAAGAGCCAAACATGAGTGAACTGTTTCTGGCACTTTCCAGAAGAGCTGGTGTTTACTGAACCGCATGCCATAGAGAGTAGGACGAAGAATAGCTTTTATTATATAAAAATTTTAAGTGCTAATTGAGTTTAAAATAGTGAGTAAAATAATAATTTAAAACTTATGAATAACAATGTATTCCTTGCTCCCTCCTTAATCAAAATAAAGAAAAAAAGCAAATAAAAATGATAGAAAAATGCCATTTTTCTATTTGTATCAATTGTCCTTAGAAGGGAGAGTAAGCAGGTAGATTTGCTCTGCTTATCTGCACAGTTTTCTTCGTGTTTGCTTTCAAAATCATGAGACTTCTTTCAAGTGTTCACCTTTATGAATTGCTAGTCATGCCTCCAACACAGCAAAATTTATAAAGATTCATTTTTCCATCATCCATCAAGTTATCTTACTATAACATGGTTGTATCTGTTCTGGAAGGGACATCAAAGAATGCTGTTCCTGAGTGTTACCAAGGGGAAAAAAAGGATGGGTGAGACCAAGGGCATTGGGGCCATCTCAGAAGTCCTCATGAGGAAATTGATGCCTCCAGAACTCTTTGCTATGTAGTCTCTCTTTCTCTCATATTTGAGGTTTTACTAGGAGTCTTGGGAAGTGTCTAGTAAGTGGACACAGGTCTCTCTGTTGGAGAAAGATGGGTCATAGACATAAGAAATGAGGAGATGATCTGTGGGGTCCACACAGATCAGGGGCCATCATTCTGCCCTCTTCAGAATCTCTATTCTAGGTCCTTTCTTGCCAAAACCAAAGTGTGACTATAGTAGAGAAAGAGGTCAGAAGCCAAGGCTTGATTATGTCTGTGCCCCTTGCCCTTAAACATGCTCAATTTTAATTCAGCAATGTGCTCCCACTTCCTGTCCCTCAAGATGAATGGAGCCCAACGTTTGTGTCTGGGAACCCAAGGAGGAGAGGGTCTCTATTTATTAGTATCAGTTTCTGCTATTTACATCAGATGGTTAAATGTTAGCTTTTGTATTTGACCTTTTACCTTCCCTCCAAAACCATGTGGCATGATTTTATTTTTTAGCATATTGCCCAGAAGAATTGGCTATCTTTACCACCTGCCACTCAAACACAAGGGGGGAGGGTACATTGAAACATATAAATAAAATGTGATTGCAGGAATATGGCATGCATCAGCCAGAGGTAATATCACCCCTCACAGATGACTGGTGATGCTGGTCTCACACTTGGTCTTCAGAATGCTGCCATCAAAGGGAAACTGGAGAATGGTCTTGATGAGGAAAGAACCAACTCCAGTCAGAAGACGGGTATCTTATCTTCTGAAAAACTAAGGACTGTCCCCCAGAGTATTTGCTCCTTCTCACTGGGAAGCCTGCCACCAGACAGCAAAAAGAGAAGAGTGGAGAAATCAATTGCTGCTGGCTTCTGGGTTGTAGGGCAAAGTGTAGTCTTGCCTTATTGGCATCACAGAGAGCTAGGAGTGGATAAGGTGGTTGAGATGATGTGTATCATCCCAGAACAGACCATCCAAGTAATTACAACACCACAGTTCTTTATTTTCTGCTCAGACGTTACCCTGGACCCATTCTGTTGTTTCTTTGGTGAGAATGAGGTCAGCTTTGATGGTGACTGAGCTTCCCCTATTGGAACAAAGGACAGGAAGTTCAATACCCTAGCATTCCAAAGAGCTAGCCATAACGTCTGTGTGTAAGTTTTTGTACAAGTGTGGTATGTGAGATGTTTGATTCAAACCTTATGGATAACAGTAGAAATTTTAGAAAAGCAGCCTGTTTCATGATCTGGATTGAACCACATCATGACAAAGAGACTGAATTGTACTCAAACTGTCTCAACAGCTCAGATGTATCATGCTTACCCCGAACCTAGGCATAGCTCGCAGGGGCATTTCCCACATGATATACATAGATGGATAAGAAAGACAACAAATAGCATTAATTACACTAATATGGGTGGAAGAAAAAAAAATTGAAGCCAAATACACAAAAAACAAATCAAAATATGCCTAACTCAACAACTCTGCTTTCTGTATTTGTGTGATTAATTTACTCCATGTACATTGTACAGTTAGCTTTACCACAGTTGCTGGATTCATGTTTAAAATAATGGCAGTATTTAAGGACAAAAAATACACACTGATTATCACATTCCCCTTCATAGAGGTTACTTACTGATTGGAGCGGTACGTGGACCTGTAAGACCGATTTTATGTGGCAAACCTTAATTATTCTACTCCCTCAAAGATACTGCTAGTATTTAAAGTGTATTATTTTAGAATAAAGGTTTCACTTTGCCTTAGCATTAAAACTTTAAAAAAATTAACTTTGACATTTCATTTATAGGAATTTTAATTATCTGGATGGTTTCCTTTAAATGCTAGATGTAGGCAGAGAAAATTTGTACCTATATAGAAGAAAGTGCTCCCAGAACTCCCTAATTTTCATGTGTTATGAATTTTAATGCCTTATATGGGTCAGGTTTTCATAGCCATGAAGAGGGAATACATTGACCTTAAACTATTGTACAGTTGTAACTGTATTTTTAGTCTCTGTATGGGCAGAGAGGAAATATATTTTGTTTCTGTTTTCTTTTTCAAAAGTTCTTACAGCAGAAGGAAGAGAGCCCCAGGCATCTAAGAAAGATCTTGCATTTTCTTTTCTTTCTTTTTTTTTTTTAAAGGAACATTTATTTATTTATTTATTGGCTGTGTAGGGTCTTCATTGCTATGTGTGGACTTTCTCTAGTTGTGGAGAGTGGGGGCTACTCTTCGTTGTGGTGTGCAGGCTTCTCATTGCAGTGGCTTCTTATTGCAGAGCATGGGGTCTAGGTGAGTGGGCCTCAGTAGTATGGCACGCGGGCTCAGTAGTTGTGGCTCATGGGCCTAGTTACTCGACGGCATGTGGGATCTTCCTGCACCAGGGATCAAACCCACATCCCCTGTGCTGGCAGGTGGATTCTTAAAAACTGCACCACCAGGGTAGTCCCAGATCTCGCATTTTCACTATTTCCTTTTTACTTAAAAAATTTTTTTTAGACAATGAGGTAGCAATAAAACAGACTGTATCTGCACAGCTTAAAATTAGTGGGGCATCACCTCACAGACATAGGTGACGAAATTAGCAGCAGACTCTCCCTGCAGATAGGATCAGTCATCCATTACAGTGCAAGGCTGATAACATTGGCTATCAGAGCCCCCATCACCACCCCGTTCCACTGTTTGTCCCCAGCCCCTGACAAGACACTTTCACTCAGGTGTCCAGAGTCTCGATTGCTTCTCAGTGCTCTGGAATTTTACCTGGCTGCCCGCCATCTCTCACTGTACCAATCCTAGCTACGTATTTCTTGTACCTTCTTCTATCATATCAAAATCTACCCAACCTCTCTATTATCTCTATCTTGGGTTTTGACTTGCAATGTGATCAACAGATTTAGAGTAAGCTATTAGCAGTAGATACTATCTCAACTACTCTGTGGGTTATTGCAGATAAAAGAGTGAATGTGAGGATAGATGAAAAAGAAGCTGCCAAAACATCATTTAATTTGTCATCATTTCCAGACAATATATGCTCTTCAAGTTTTAGCTACCTGGAGGCATAATAGTTAATAATTTGGCTATAATAAGTGAATCACCAATGGTGTATTTTACAGCTCGTAACAAGTAGATGTGGGATAACATCTGTGCAGATAAACAAATGTTCTTAAAATAAAGGTGTGGCTACAGCATGTTGACAATAAGGCAATTTGGTTACTTAGGCAATGGAAACCACATTTGTGATTTTGCATAATTTAAATGGGAAACTCTTTTTTTTTTTCAGTATTGATAACCATATGTTTTCTTTTCTGAACTTCCAGAGTACACATATCCTATGCCAACAATTTAATTCCTGATGAACAACTGAGATTTACTGCTCTCCAGTAGTTTGTACATGTAAATATTGTCTCTTCCACATGTTCTTTGAAATAGCATCTTTTGAATTCCCCACAAGTGTCAAGTGCAAGCCTAAGAAAGTGACAAACAATTAATATGGAGTCATTATAAATACTCTTGGAATTCCCTTGTGTTTTAAAGTCCCCGTGTATTGGGTAGACCACTGCCAAAAAGCCTAACATGGTCCTGTAATTGCACACTTGCCTCATCCCCGGGAATCAATTTAAGTGAACTCTTCTGCATCTTAAAATAAAACTGTGTCAGTTTTTTCATGATGTAGTTAAGCCATAACCCACAAACTTCAATAAAATGGAATATTTTCAAGGTCAGAAAAATCTAGGAAAGCTCCATCCTCCACCTCTTGAATTCCCTCCCTGGACTTGGAATGGCCATCTGTTGCTCTGGCAGATTTACAGTTCATTCACACTGTGAGTGATAGGAGGAGGAAGTGAGCAGAGCTAATCAGAGCTAAGTAGTTAACGAGCAGAGGGCTAACGAGCTGGTGAGTTAACGAGCTAAGCAGAGAGCTAATGAGTTGCTGTTTTCCACTACATGGGAGCAAATATATCTTTCAGGTGATTGTTTACCTTTAGCATTCTTAGCAGATGTCCACAATGATAGAGCTAAGTCTTTGACCACTCCCCAAACATCTCAATCTAAAGAGAATTCAGCAATTCCTTCAGTCTTAAGTATATGTGCTACCATTGTGACCTTGAAATGTCACCTTATTTTTTAACATAGGCTAGTGGCCACTCCAACATGTTATTTTTCATAAATATTATACTTATTTACATAAAATTAATAAAGATTACCTACTGGGCATGTACTCTATACTAATTAATAGATATAGTACTAATGATGTGGGAGAATAACAAAATTTAAAAATTAGTGTCTATCCCTCAAGAGTTGGCCATTTAATTGGGAGGAGATCAGCCAGACAGTTAAAGGAATAGAGAAAATAAGTATTAGGTGTCAGTAACAATTGTCACTAGGAATTCAGAGAGTGGGGATACCATTGTGAAGTGGAGCACAGAATGGGTCTGTGTGGTCAGGGGAGGTTGTGCTTTATCCAGCCTTGAGACTGAGATCATGAATTAAGTGATATATTATATAGATAATATTTTAAAAGAAAGAAAGAGTAAAAACATGGCCTGAGTCAAAATTGGCAAATTATGCCACACTTACCCCAGATCCAAGTTGCATCAGTTATATGTGAAGTACTCCTTTCTCCCTGATGCTGAGTCCAGTTAGCAGAGTTACTGGAAGATCTAGGGCTCACTGGAGACCATGGGACAGCAGACTAACTTAGATGGGGTCTCTCAGTGAGTCAGCCTACAGTGAGTTTGAAAAGACCTCACATTTCATTAGAAAATCAGTTGATCTAGGCCATTAGGCTACAGGTAGCTCTTCTCTGTCTCTCCTCCAATCCTGAGATCAATGGGCTATCCCAAATATAAAATAACAAGAGTCAGTTACCGATGCAAATTGGCAACGTAGAAAAAAAAATCACAAGATGCTATTCATCTGTGTAACTAATGAATAATAAACTATTACTTTTAGATGTAACAGTTACAGATTATTGCAAGAGACTCCTAAATAGCCTTTCTGTTTTCTCATCATTCTTATTCATTCATTTAAAAAGAAGAGTGTTAATTGAAACTATCCTGTGGCAATGATTGTTCTTGGCACCAAATATAAAACAGTGCCCCTGAATATTGCTGTTCTCATGGAACTAACCTTAACTGAGAGTGGCAGGAAACAAACAAATCCACAAAGGAATAAAGAAACTATTTTTTTAAGTATGTGCTAGGCCAAAAAACAAAGCAGAATGAGAGGAAAGAAGATGAAAATGGGGTAGAGGGCAAGTTTTTGTAGAAAGAGGGGTCAGGGAAGGCCTCACTGAGGGGTTGACACTTGAGCAAAGACCTGAGTGGGGAGAAAAATGAAGGTTTAAAACAATCGGAGAGAAAATAATTCCAGGTAAAGCAATCAAGGTGAAAGGTTTAGACAAGATAAAGAAGTAGGTTCGAACTGTTTACTGATAGCAATAAGATGAGTATGAGTGCATCCGAGTGAGTGAAGGATAGAGAATGAGTGAGCAGAGGTCACCATGGAGGATATTGTAGGTCAAAGAAAGGAGATTATGTTCCATTCAACTGTGATGGTTATTTAATGAAGGACTGCAAACAGAGGAGTATCATTAAACAATTTTCATTTTAGAGCATTTATTTCAGGTGATCTGTGTATAACGCATTAAAATCTAAGGATTTCTGAAATGAAGGAGAACAGGGGAAGTAGTAGGTCTCTTGGATGGTGAAATAGGAGATGGGTTCTTTGAAGGTATTTTTAGATATGTTAACTGAAAAGAAAAAGGGTAATGCATCACATGAGCTATTGGGGTAAAGTCATAGAGTGAAGGAGTCAAGAGAAGGTGAAGGTCAGAGAGTACTGTACTCACAATCAGGTTCTGGAGAGTGTTGGTTGTTGATGACTACAAAATCTAAGGCATAAACATGTGAGTGCAAGGCTAACAAGAGGTAGTAGGAAGTGAAAGAGTCAAGTAGTTGATAGGAATGTGTCCAATATAGATATTGAATTGCCAAAAACAATGACAACAGAAATGATGCCAAAGCCAGGGAGACAGAATGAATGATACAGGTTGGGAGGGAGTGGTAATCCATAAGATCTGTAGAAGACAGTAATGCAAAAGAGTTGTAAATTGTGACGGCCCATATTTCAAATGAATTGAGGATTCTGAGAATAGTATACAACACAAAAATAATATGAATCCGGCAGTGAGGAGAAAAAAAAAAAGCACAAAATACACCTGAGATATGCAGAGTGTGAGAAAGAAAAAAAGAAAAGCACCAAAACACTACTTGAGAGGCTGGCAGTATAAGCAATATTCTCAGAAGATAGTCAAATTTACTCAGATCAAAAAAAGTATAAAGTGTATAATGTAGGAAATTTTGCTGAAGATACTAATGGCACTAATAAGTACTATTCATTGAGCACTCTACAAAGAGTGTTTATATAATTTTTTTGTTGCTGTTGTTGCTCCAAGTGTTTTATGTGTATTCACAATTTGAATCTTTACAGCAACCATGTTATTATGTATGCTTATTTTTTCTTTTTCATAGATGAGGAAACTGAGGCACAGAGATGTTAAGTAACATGCCTAAGATCACACAGCCAGGCAAGATCCAATACCAGGCAGGATGAACTGTCCAAAGAGTACATTAGAATGTAAATTAGATCTGACGGGTCAGAAAGAGATGGAACATGGAGAAAAGAGTTACATTAAAGAGTTAAAAAGGTCAGAAAAAAACATATGGGAGTCTGTGTGATGATGGAGAACCAGGGGTCTTACACTTCAGGTGGCATCGAAGGGATAAATGTGAGACCTGTTGAGTTCAGTGCTATTGGTCCCTCAGCAGAAAAGGGAGAATTTATGATCTCCTTCAGGTCTAAACCCTGATGGAGGTTGCAGGGATGCCATAGGCTATGGGTGTCTTAGTTGGGTCTGGGTAATCTTGCTAGGGGCAATAAGAGGTCCTTAGATATTCTTTCTAACTTGAAGCTAGATCACCATTCTATTCCATTTTGTTGTCATCCCCATCCCCAGAGCACAGCCTTTATATCATTCCATGTATTAAAATATAGTGTTTCCTCATTTATTGTCTACAGAGTAAAATTCAAGTTATTTAAAATGGCAATAATGTTCCTCCATTAACTAGGTCCTGTCAATCTGTCTACTCTTTTTTTTTTTTGACACTGTTTTTCATAATTCTTTAAGGACTAGTCAAATCAAATGAATTGTAATTGTTCATATACTACTATGATGTTTTCTCATGAAGAATGCTGTACTTGATAAGCCCTTCAGATATTTCTGTAATCAAGAACCTTACATTCTTCCCAACTCTGCTCAAGGATGGCTTCTACTGACAAGGATTAAGCAACCCTCCCTTCCTCTGAATTCTGCACAGTTGTGAGTCTATGTTTCCTCTCACTGTTTACATTCCTTCTTCTGGGCTCTAAGCTTCTTGAAGGTAAAGATTGCGCCTGCTTTACCACTGCTACTCTGGAGAGCTTAGCTTGGCACACTCAAAGTAATTTTTTAATGATTAAAATAAAATAGTAAGAGATGGTCAGGAAAATCATTGTAAAGGAAGAAGGAATTGGAGTGAAGTTGAAAGATGGGGCAAGCTTTCGGTGAGTGGGGAAAAGAGGGAAGCAAAATTATTAGGGAAAGAAACAGAAACTCAGATTCGTGAAAGTGAAGTGTGCCTACAGAAAGGCCAGGGAAAATTTTGCTAGAAAGATAGTTCTGGATCAAATTGTGTGTGATTTTGAATGCTACACTGAAGAGGATTGAATTTTTATTCCCTTATATTTTCCACCTTCTTATATTTCAAAATAGACTTGGGCTTCCCTGGTGGCGCAGTGGTTGAGAGTCCGCCTGCCAATGCAGGGGACGTGGTTTTGTGCCCCTGTCCGGGAAGATCCCACATGCCGCAGAGCGGCTGGGCCCGTGAGCCATGGCCGCTGAGCCTGCGCGTCCGGAGCCTGTGCTCCGCAAAGGGAGAGGCCACAACAGTGAGAGGCCCAGTACCGCAAAAAAAAAAAAAAAAAAAAGACTTTCATAAATCATCACATTGAAGCCAAATGGAAGCTGAAGCTGAGCACCTTCAAGAGGGTAAATAGTTGTCATTCAAGATGGTATCAGAGAGCATGGACTCCAAAATCTTATATGCAAGATGATTCTATAGGGCTCAAAATAATCTACAGCTAGTGAACATGACAGTTTTATAGATGAAAACCCTGAATGCCCTCTGCTATTCATAGGGCAGATAGAATCATGACTTGAACATAGAGTTGGCATGTAGGCATACATTATCTAGGACTATGTGGGTAAGAGTCTAGAGAGTTTAGACTGGATGTGAGACTGCCGGCCATTTGACTGACACTGAATGTGTCCCCCCAAAATTCATATGTTAAATCCTCGTGCCCAATGTGATGACAGGTGGAAGTGGGGCTTTTGAGAGGTGATTATATTAAGTTGGTAGATCCTTCATGAATGGGATTTGTACCCTAATAAAGGAGACGCCAGAGAGCTCCCTTGTCACTTCTGCCAAGTGAGTTTACATCAAGAAGATGGCTGTCTATGAACCGGGAAGCAGGCCTTCACCAGACACTGAATGGGCTGACACCTTGATCTTAGACTTCTCAGGCTCCAGAACTGTTAGAAATAAATGTTTGTTAAGTCACCTATTCTATGGTATTTTTGTTACAGCAACCTGTGCAGACTAAGACACTGACCCACAAAGGATAAAGGCCAACTGTTTAAATTATAATATTATGGGAAACCAGTAAATACCCATTTAACTTGTTCTGCATGAATCCATTCATTCCAAAAATATTTATTGGGTATTTTCCATGTGTTAGGCATTGTTATAGGCATTAAGGATATAGAGGTTAAAAAAGAGAAAGACAGAGAAACAGAAAGAGGCAGAGAGAAACAGAAAGAAATGTCTTTGTGTCCATGGAGGTTATTTTCTGGACAAATGGGTCTGGGCTCATAAAATGATCCCCCTGGACAGACAACAAGTCTCCAAGGAGGTTTTCTTAGTTTGAAACTGAATCAAGGTCATCACTTGGGGTCATCATGAGTAGAGTCAAGTCCTCTAGGAAAAGAAGACTGGCTGGAGTTCAGACTTCACTGTGAGGAACTGGAATACTCTCAAAGAGCCCAAGCAGCATGAGCCTGAGACTTACTGGGCATGTATATCTATAGAGGTGGGGGAATGTAGCAGCAATGTGGGTATTTAGGCCCCAAGCTGGACCTAAGGAAGTCAGATTAATATTTACATCCTACCTCCTGCTGGGAGTGAATCTCCCATTCTGATAAGCATTTTTATAGGGAAGAAAATGAGTTGAAATGACCCTGGTTTTCTGTGTGATAAAGGATGGAAGGGCAGCACAGGGTAGTGGTCTAACACAAGGATTCCAACGGTAACTAGATTTCATTTTCATTGCTTACTAATTGTTAGATGTGGAGCTATTTACTTAAACCTCCTAAACCTCAATTATCTCTTGTGTACAGTATTCCTGCTTCATAGGTAAACTGCATGTGTATGTCACACATATGTGTATTTGACTGTTTATACATGTGACAGAGAATGACATGAGATGATGCATTTAAGACTTTTATTATAATGTCTAACACATAGGAACAGTAGAAATTGGCAGTCATTCTTATTCCACTTTAGTAGCCACAATTAATAATAGAAGAACAACCAGAATATAACAGGGTTGGTTTGAAGCAGTGGGTGATAAGAAAGATGAGGAAGATGTGTGAGGGAGGAAAGAGGAAGAAGGATGGGAGCTTCCAGAAATATACAATCTCATTTTCCTGACTGGGTAAGTGAAGTTGTACAAACCCTGTGTTATGACATAGAATTTCATTCACAGAAATATGGAAAAAGACTGAGTCCCCCAGGAGAGGTGTAACCTGGATATTGATTTGCACATGATTGATTAAACCAACTGAATTTCAATTTTCTTATTGTAAAATGAAGATAATATTAAAGTTTTTCCCATAAGAATATCTGGTGCATCAATAAAGTCATGAGTGTAAGGGTACCTGCCCCAATGCTTAATTCATGCTAAGTGCTTAAAAAATATTTATTCATCCAAGCCTGTTTGGAGTTGGATTAAAAAAAAAATTAAGAAGCATCATTTCCTGACATGAAGTATCTGTGGTAGTTAGCTTTATGTGTCAAATTAGCTGTACCATGGTGCTCAGAATAATTAATCAAACATTATTCTAGATGTTTTAATGAAAGTCTTTTTTTGGATAAGGATAACACTGAAATGAGTAGACTGAGTAAAACAGATTACTCTCCATAATGTGAGTGGGCCTCATCCAATCAGGTGAAAGACCTTAATAGAACAAAAACTGACCTTTCCAGAGCAAGAAGGAATTCTGTCGGTAGACTGCCTTGGGCCTCGAACTGCAACTTTTCCTGAGTTTCCGGCCTGAGGGCCTCACCAAGCTATCAGATGGGACTGGCCAAGCCTCCACAATGAGGTGAGCCAATGCCTTAAATTCTTAAAATTCCTTAAAATTATATATCTATATCTAGATCTATATTTATACTTATATCTATATCTATCTAGTTTCTCTGGAGAAACCTGACTAATAAAATAGCTGCACATTTTTCTATCAGGATTGAACTTTGAGTGTCACAGCCAGAGAGACTGAGAACTCCTAGCAGCCTTTCTGGGTGGGATACGTTAATAAAGCGTGTAGTTCTGGGATGTAGCAATGTGGTAGAAGACTGACAAAAGCACAAGAAAATACTAACCAGTACTGGGGTAACGAATTATTCCTGCTTAAAATAAAGATTCCCTGAAGAGGTGTTGGCAGATAGCACCCTGCAAGCTCCCACTGTAATAAAAGCTGTATATTATTGGAAACATGCTGAACATTTTTTGTTACTAAAAGTGAAACATTTCTCCACTTCACAGTCAAGCTTATCTTTTCTTAATTAATTAAAGCTCATAGTTAAGGAAACTGTTTCAAATATATATTTAAAATTGAAATATCTTAGTTGGGTGGATCTCAGTGGCACTGTAAAACTAATTGCATTGCTATTTTTAAAAAAATTACAGCAATTGTTATGAATTGAATGTTTACATCCCCCTAAGATATATGTGATGAAGCCCTAGCACATAATGTGAAGGTATTTGGAAACGAGTCTTTTGGAAGTAACTAGGATTAGATGTAGCCATGAGGACAGGGCCCTAATGAGGACATTAGTGATGCCAGAGAGCCCTTTCTCTCCCTGAGATGTGAGAGCATAGCGAGAAGGCAGATTTATGCAAGTCAGGGAGAGGAGGGCTCTCATCAGAACCCAGCCATGCTGGCCCCCTGTACTTGGACTTCCAGACCCTAGAATGTGTGTTTTTAAGCCCCTGAGTCTATGGCATTTTGTTATGGCACCCTGAGGTGACTAAGACAAGTATTTTACCATTAAAAATAACATTTTAAATTAGAGCAACAAAAAATTCTTATACAATCACTTTTTTATCCTTTTATATTATAATACAGTATTTGTCTATATGTATGGATATTTTTCACATAGCCACTGATTTTAAAAATGCCTACATTTAAGTCATTATTCTTGTGCTAGCACTGGTAAATTAAGTAAGTGTATGGCTTACAACTGTACCAAGCTCTTTTTAAACATAATTTTATGAACATGGGACCCAAAATATATATGTTAACCTATAAACTTAATTTATATCTTTACCCAGTAAAATTTTATGACCACAGGCAAAGATATGATGAATTTTTAAAAAAGTATACATGTCCTGGATGGCATCGTACTAACATTTGCATAAATAGTGTATGTTAGTTCCATTTACATAAATGGTTTAAGTTGTGGCTATTACTATCATTAGGTGTATTAATAATGAGTCTTGTGGCAATTTTAATGGAGTCTGTTTGCAGTTGGTGGCCCTCAAATTAAGACTTTTATTACTCTTCTCTCAACAGGTTTATGTGTCTCTCTACCCTTAAAACAGGACCCTGCTGACACAATAAATTTCAAAACACTTTTCAAAATACGTATTATTAGAAACTCTCCTTTGATGGCAGAGGCATGTAATCGGAAAATGTAGCATCTCACTTCCCTCAGGTTCTAGGTAAGTAAGGAATAGCATGGCTCTTGGGAAGTCTTTGTTAACCAACCCAGATGAGAAGTCCTCCCTGAGAAGTTACTACTGCCATGCCCAACCAAGATTAGGTTGCCAGGGGTATGCTGCAATTAGGTGTGGGCTGGTCTCTCATTAAGCTTGGCTAAGGGTCAGACTGCTTGTTCTATCTTTAACTTTCAACCAAGGTCATCAATTTCCTATTATTTCCATATTTGCATAATGAATGAAATACCCATCGATAATAAACATGAGAATGTGAAACACAGAGTTGCAAAGGGAACATTTACTCTTGTAAATATTACATCTTATTGTTAAAAGGGCTAGGGATTGTTGTTTGTGAAAGATTCCAGGAAGAAATGTGTTTGATATAGAACTTAGTCATCAAATTAAAGAGCTGGAACAGTATTTCTTTGTGTAGTAGCTTAAGTGAGTGTGTGTGTGTGTGTGTGTATGTGAAAGAGAGAGAGGACAATAAAGTATTTTTTAATTTATTCTAATTCTCTGTTTTTGGATAGGAAGACAACAGCAGATCATGAATAGTGAATAGATATTTATCTATTATGTCTTCCAAGAAAATAACACAGTTTTTCTATTTGATGCATACCTTATATTTTTCTCCAACTGACCTCATGCATTTTGACAACTGCAAACAATCAGTAAGACTCTTGACTATAAATTGTCATGTTTTCTGAATTCATTATGAAGCTACCCAGCATTGGAGGACATCCAGAAATCCAGACTAGAATTTTTTGGAGGAGTAGCTTCTACTTCACCCTACTTTATCCAGACAAATGTGGAACTTTTTCTATTATACTTCTTTTACCTGTTACATATTCTTCTTAGTTTCTAGTTTTAAAAATATTAATGGTGAGTACCCTCTGAACACTCTGTATTGCCAAGTGCAAAAGGAGCCACATAAATGAAGAAGTGAAAAAAAATATGGCCCTTGCAGAGGTAGGAAAGGAGATATATATATATATATATATATATATATATATATATACACACACACACATACATGTGCATACATATATATCATATATATTAATATAAATATATGTATAAATAAAATGTTTAGGGAACACAATAAAGGACAATTCACCCTTGCCTTATGCAGCAAGAAATTTTAGAGAATTATTCTGGAAGAGATTGATGATTGTACAGTGCAGACTATACAAGTAAGAAGGAGTGAAGGAATAAATTCAGTATAGGGAAGCTTCAGATTCAGTGTGATTTCATTTATTCCAAAATTGACTGTAGTGATAATAATAGTTCCTTGCATCTCTATAGTGTTTTAGAGCTTTTTAAAAATTTTATTTTATTTTTTATTTTTTTAACATCTTTATTGGAGTATAATTGCTTTACAATGGTGTGTTAGTTTCTGCTTTATAACAAAGTGAACCAGCTATACATATACATATATTCTTATATCTCCTCCCTCTTGCGTCTCCCTCCCACCCTCCCTATCCCACCACTCTAGATGGACAGAAAGCACTGAGCTGATCTCCCTATGCTATGCGGCTGATTCCCACTAGCTATCTATTTTACATTTGGTAGTATACATAAGTCCATGCCACTCTCTCACTTCGTCCCAGCTTACCCTTCCCTCTCCCCATGTCCTTAAGTCC
Source organism: Physeter macrocephalus (assembly GCF_002837175.3). NCBI lineage: Eukaryota > Metazoa > Chordata > Mammalia > Artiodactyla > Physeteridae > Physeter > Physeter macrocephalus. The sequence continues at coordinate 52,206,782 of NC_041232.1, read as the reverse complement.
ATTCTTTAAGTAGAGAATGGACTTGTTTTAGAGCTTTTTAAAGCTTTCTTGCACATCATTCAACTTGGTTATTTTAACTAAACTGTAATGTAGGTACAACAGGTTCTATATTTTGTCTGTTTATTTATTTATATGACAGATGAAGACATTGATTCTCAGGACAGTTTGGTGATCTCTATCAGATGTATGAGTAACCAGGACATAGAACTGGAATAAAAGTTCTCCTGGTAAACCAAGTCCTTCTTATTCCTACTCTTGCTCTATGTAATCCAACTGGAAGTTACCAAACCTGTCTGACTGGCTCACATTATTCCATCTGTGGGAAGAGGTTAGCTTTGGTGGTTTATATCTAAATATGGAATTTGCTTTATGAGAATAGTTAAATTATTTTCTGGATTAAATAATTCTACAATATTAGAGATATGTTTCTTTTGAGAATCACATGACATTTGATTATTCAATGTTACAGGACCGTTAGTGAAAACCTAAATAAAGGGAATTTTAAAAACAAACAAACAAACATTAAGGAGTACAGTGATGGTAATAAATATTAATTACACAGAGAACATGAATGTGTGTGTGTATATATATATATATATATTATACACACACACACACGTTGTCTATTAATTTTAGAAAGCTGGTATTTTTTTTTCTCCCTCTGTATATGCTGTTTTTCTCCCAGTTCCCAGTTGAACACCTTATTTTTAAAGATTTCCAAATAATTGCTGGAGCTTTCTCCTGACTTGAAGGATGCAGTTGGCAACACTTGCTGGAACACCTGTTCAGAACACATCCAGGTTTTGAGTCACTCTCCTGGGAAATGATTTCAGGCTGTGCTTCTCAGTGGGAGATTTCCTGCTGAGAACTCTGAAAATTTTCTGACATTCAATTGCAAGGCACTTGTTCTTTGTTGAGGTTGTTGTTATTGTTTTCTGTTGTAGTAACATCTTCCACCATTAGTGTTTCATAAAGTCAAACAACGATTCATATCCAGATGCCCATATCTTCAATTCAACCCAGCTGGGGCAGCTTCAAGTCATTCCCAAGACTCTGAAACTGCTTAGGAAGAAAAGACAAAGGATGTATGGACATTTTCATTCTGCTTTACCTTTATAAGGGGAAAATATTATTCTTTTAAAGAGATAAAATTTTAACTTAATAATACTCAGAAGTTAGTTTACTCTTCATGCGTTTTTCTCAAAGCAGTCACCTCCTATCCCAGCCTCAGTTGAGCTGTGTTCATCTCTCATCTGCAGGGTGCCCAGAGTCTGTCCTGCGACACTCTTCTTGTTCTTTCATTCTGAGGCTATTATTATGGATCCTCCTTAGTCTTTAATGGATAAAAAAGCTTATCCCCTTTTTTTAAAAATCCATTATGAAAATATTGCAAAAAAGAATGTCTTGTCTCCCTAGATGATGACGATGATGATGATGATATTTCTAATACATCAGTAGTACGTAACAGGCAGTCAATTGAAAAATTTATAAACATTACCACACTTCATTTATGACAACCTCATGAAATCGATGTTATTGTGACCATATTATTGGTGAGGAAACTGAAGGTTAGAGAATCAGTTACCCATGATCACCCAGCCAATAAGTGGCAGAAACAGGCATTCAAAACCAAATCTGTCTTGAACAGTGTTCTTCATATTTATATTATTTCAGATAGGAAAGCCTGCTCCATCAAGGAAGATTTTTGAATGCTCACCAGATGAGTAGGGACAATCTAGGCTCTACTTATCATAGTCACTCAAGGACCCAGACTGACAGAGGCTCCTTAAATGTGTGATTTTTCATGGCCAAGACAGGAAAGAAGGAAGTGGTAAGATGTACACTGCCTCTGAGAGCTGCTGCCTAGACATGCCTCATTTTACTATATTTTTGGGCTGAGTCAAGTCCCATGACCACCCCTATCTTTAGGAGCATGGGAAATTGTAATTTGACATGGGCCTGCAGACACAGGAGAGCTGGAATATTTCTAAAAACCCTTATAATATCTGCCATGCTTTAAATGTTTTATCAAAATAGAACTTGTTTCTGAAACTCTCACAAGGGTTGTCTAAAAGTTCTCTTATCTTATTCAGTAAGTTCCTAATGTTTATTCCATTTAGGAAATCTTTTCAGACTGATTAGAAAGTGGAGGTTGGATTTGGATTTCTGTATTAGTTGGTGTCGGATCCTAACCTGTAATACACACAGCCCTAACAATTTCCTCATTTGAATAATGGTAACCCTAGGACGTAACTTAGCTAGAAGACGAGAATAAAATCATCTGAGAAGTATAAAAGTGGCTAAAGTGGGGCCTGGAACATGGTAAATATAAAAATATATCTCTACTTCCACTCTTCTTTTTTTCCTTCTTTCAGTTCTATGTTATATCTTGAAAAAAGTCTGTATGAGAACTTTTCTTTAATTCTGATTTGATGACTTCTACTACATGAACAGTTTATCTTCTCTGGACTTCACTTTCTAAAGTCCCTTTTGCTTAAAATTTTTATGAATTTAAGAAAATTTGCATCACTAAGAAAAATAGCTACATTGTGATCTTTATTAAAGTCTTTTCAACTGCACTCATTCTCTATAGAAATGCAAACATACTGGGTTTTCTATTTAATGACTTGTCACCTCTTCTTGGACAAGCCATCAAGCCCCAGTAACATCATAGTTTTCCCATCCTATGAGGCATGAAGAAGTAGAAAAAAATTTCCATACCAGTGGTAAAAACTCAATTAGCTGTCTTCAATTTCTGGGAAATAAAGTGTGAAATTAGTGCTTGGACATGTGTTTGAACAACCAAATACTCACACACACTAAGGACATATTGTCTCACATACATCTTCATCCAGGATTTTCCTATTTCACTTTTATTTTTTATATTTTAAACAACTTTATTGGAGGATAATTGCTTAACAATGGTGTATTAGTTTTTGCTTTATAACAAAGTGAATCAGTTATACATATACATATGTTCCCATATCCCTTCTCTCTTGCATCTCCCTCCCTCACACCCTCCCTATCCCACCACTCTAGGTGGTCACAAACCACCGAGCTGATCTCCCTGTGGTATGAGACTGCTTCCCACTAGCTATCTATTTTACATTTGGTAGTATATATATGTCCATGCCACTCTCTCACTTTGTCACAGCTTACCCTTCCCCCTCCCCACATCCTTAAGTCCATTCTCTAGTAGGTCTTACCCCTAGGTTTTTCATGACCTTTTTCTCTTTTTCTTTCTTAGATTCCATGTATATGTGTTAGCATAGGGTATTTGTTTTTCTCTTTCTGACTTACTTCACTCTGTATGACAGACTCTAGGTCCATCCACCTCACTACAAATATCACAATTTCATTTCTTTTCATGGCTGAGTAATATTCCATTGTATATACATGCCACATCTTCTTTATCCATTCATCTGTCGATG
>NC_041232.1:52169799-52195286 GCF_002837175.3 Physeter macrocephalus | reverse complement strand
CTAGGTCCATCCACCTCACTACAAATATCTCAATTTCATTTCTTTTTATGGCTGAGTAATAGTCCATTGTATATATGTGCCACATCTTCTTTATCCATTCATCCGATTATGGACACTTAGGTTGCTTCCATGTCCTGGCTATTGTAAATAGAGCTGCAATGAACATTTTGGTACATGACTCTTTTTGAATTATAGTTTTCTCAGGGTATATGCCCAGTAGTGGGATTGCTGGGTGGTATGGTAGTTCTATTTTTAGTTTTTTAAGGAACCTCCATACTGTTCTCCATAGTGGCTGTATCAATTTACATTCCCACCAACAGTGCAAGAGGGTTCCCTTCTCTCCATACCCTCTCCTATTTCACTTTTGTAAAAAAGTTTCCATGTCGTTCACATTTATGTCAGAAAATAAGGTGAAACATAACATGAGCATGATAAAAATTTTACTGCATGTACAAAGATGTCTCCACATACCTACTATTTACACAGCCTATTTATTTAAAAGTCTGACTCATTCTAACTACATTTTGTAACTTTGCAAGTGGTTATTATTAGAAAGCTGTTCTTTTACAATAGAAGATTCAGGACTCTTTGCGTTTGAGCACTTCAATTAATAGGTCTAAAACTCTAAAAATTGAATAGTCTGCATTTGTTAAACAATCAGTGAATTAACCAATGACTTGATTATTGCTTCCAGGGCACCTACTAAGTACCAAATACTGAGTTAATAACTATAGGAGACTGTCTCATTGAAATTTTAAAGAGGACACATGGAGGAAAAAACCTAATAATATATTTTTCAAGTGACAAAAATTTTTAAATAATGATATATTTTCAAGTGACAGGAAAATGAATATTTCCAACAATATAAGCTGTACCATACAGAGAAACAGGGGAGCACTTGGTGGTTTGAACACCAAAAGGAGTTAATGACATATGAACCAAGTTTTTGATACGTGGATCATGGAGGGAAATGTGAGAGACTGGCCTAAGAAAGATGTCAGTAACCATAATAGCGTCAATTAGTTCTCCCTAAGGCAACTTTGGGATTTTGTTTTAGTTCAGCTAAGTCAAGTTAAAAATATTTTTAGAAGTTACTTTTACTAAGTCTTATAAAGGGGTGAGTAAAATAAAAGTAATATAAAAGTCTAGAAAGCAGCTGTCAATGACAAAGATTTCTGGCCTTAGTTTCCAGCAATACCTAATAGAAGACCCTGTGAGCTCTGCCACTCAGGAATCAGGCCTTCTTCACCCCCGTTTGTACTAAGATACTGAGCTGGGTTCATGTGAATTGTTTCCATTGTCAGGATGCATGCCAGAATCCTTTGCTCTTCCTGGACGTTGTTTAGGCTCTGGCTCAGGATGTGAGTCATTCTTTCTGCATTTGGTCTCCAGTTTGGTCTGCATTTTTGTTCTTTCTGACATATATTGGTCCACACCTGGGCTCAGGACACAATTTGTTGACTCTCAGTCACTCTCAACCTGAATATCTTGGATATGCTTTTCAGGAGTTTTGTTTGTTTTGTTTTATGTGTTCCTATCAGCATGTCGTTAAGGGCCCTCACCCTCTTCACCAGAGCTTCTAAGCCTCCATTTGCCTTTTTCTCTCATTTTGTCAAAATATGGTGTTGTTTCTCTAACTCATGCAAATCTTGTTCTTTAAAGGCATTTATAGTACCTGATGCAGAGTCTGTGCTTAATCAATTTTTGGTGAATAATTTATAAGAAAAAAATTAACTGATATGTCTTGACTCCAGGAATGATCCAGTCTTCTGTCCTACAAGTAACCAGTCCTGCTCCTTGTTTTGATGAGTTATTATTCAGATTCTTCCCATGAGAGCATTTTTATTCAGAATATTGTCACTGCCATTTCAAGTTTATCAAAAATGCATGTAAAATATAGGAAATATAGCAAAAGCAATTTCTACAAGGGAGAGGAGATAAATAGCATAGTAAGTAAAGGCTTGCCAATCTTCCAAACTAAATTGCATTGGTAGATGCAGATCTACCAGAGTACAGAATCCCTTTCTGCAACTCTACTGGAGGAGATAACAGTTTTCCCAACTGTAGTTTATAAGTCAATAAATTCAGACTCACTATTTGTAAACTTCTAACAGGTTATATCACCTTGTCTTCTGACATACTTAGGAGTGCATTGCAAAGGATAATAAATGTAATATAAAAGGCTAGAAATATAAGACAAACAAGATTATTATTACATAATAACTTATTACACATGATTTTTAAAATTTATCTTCAACAGGCAAGTTAGGGGAGAAGGAAGATACTTTCAATGTAACTCCTATACACCCCTCCACCCTCAACATCCTCCTCTTTATCTTTCTCTCCTTTTGTTCAGTCACCAAGAGAACAAGCCCATCAATGCTGGGTAAGTCAGTGGCTATACTATTGATTCTATATTTTTTCTGTCATAAACCATTGGTGCCACACTATAGCAATGTGTTGGAAATGTATATAAACATATAGTAGGAAAAAGAATCATCTCTAAAAACTAAAATGTATAAATAGTTATTTAATATATCCTGATCTATTTAATGGCACTTTCTTTAGTTTTCTTCTTCCCCCTTTTGGATTAACAAAAAATATTTTATGAAACCCAAACACTCAAATGTCAAAATTTTCCAAATGGCTGTTCAGTCATATCTGGGTACAGGAAGATACTATAGTGTAAAAAAATACAACTCCCTTGTACTTATTACAAAATGAAAAAGGGAATTATGTGATATCCAGGATATGAGCGATTCCCAGAGAGATGTCCCTGCCCTTAATGAGAAATCACAGAGAAAGCTGCCATCGCTTGCCTGGGTGCCTGGGCTTATCAGCAGGTCTCAGAGTTTAGGCCTCTGCGATATTGAGTGAAGATTATAAGCCAGATGGGCCACAAATTCTGTCAAGCCTTCTTGGCAGCTGCTCTCATTACAAAAGCCAGCCAGCCTTTTCCAAAAATAAGAATGTGAAGCAAATTGGGCTTATAGACCCTTATAATGCAATTGCACGCAGAGATAGGGGCCTGAGCGGGCAGGCAGAAATATTATTGATGGCTGGTGAAAACAGGGAATAAGATGTTATTAAGGCAACTCAGAGATAGATATCGATAGCTAATATAAAGCCTTTATTGGTTTACAGGCTCTAGGAAAAAGGTTCACAGCTTCGACCCTTTACTTTGCTTTTAATTTCACTGGAGGTACAAAGTTTATGAATAAAACATATCTTCACTCATGATTCTGATATTAGTCACTACTTTCTCTGTCCCTTGTCCACCAGAAGCAAGCAACAGACACTAACAACATGAACCTTAAAGGCTTTTACTGAGGAAGAGAATTTTGTGTGTGTGTGTTGGAATGAGAGAGGACCATTTTCTAGAAACACTAAAATTGAAGGAAAATAATAAATTGCATTTAAAATAAAATTTCCAGAACAAAATACCAAGGTATAACATAACATTCAAAATAGCCCATGTGATAAAAGAGAAAGTAACTCACATGACACAGTAAATCTAATTGGAAAGGACAGTTAGGATCACCAAAGGTCCCAATGTGTCAGACTTGTAATGCTTAAGGAAACATGGTTTTGAAATGATATTTACTTGAGAGTAAGGATTCAGATGGAAGAATTAATTATTACTTTCTTCAGACTTTGCATATTACAACTGAGACTGATTCTCAGTTCCCATCTGCCAGGCATCACCACAAGGGTGACAGTTTTGCTTAGTTTCTTCCATTCTAGTAGAAATAATAGCTAAACTGCATGTAAAACTGACTGAACTAATCAACCACTCATTTGATGGACTATTATGCAATCACTGCACTTTGTTCCAAAGTATTTATAAAATCAAGGGTGATGCAGCCCAGTTTGTATTACAATTAGTTTAGAAATAGGACTCAATTTGCACTACTCCTCTCTCCCCTTCCCTCTTCCACCCCTCAAAAAGTGTAGAAAGCACAAGGAAGGCATGCATCGTTTACCTCTCTAACCAACTCACTGGATGGGAATCTATGTAATCTGAAAGGGCATTTTTATCTGGTGTATGCATCTCATTCGGTCATGAATAGATTTTTAAATAAAAAGACAGTTGCTCCTTCCACAGACCACACAACAAATGGTGGGGTACACTACAATGGTGTCCCTGTGGACATTCTTTAAGTTTAAATCTTTACCTTGCTAATGAGCACATACATCACATATCAAATGTAAGAATATCTATACTGTGTTAAATTATCTGAAGAAAATATAAGAACTTTAAGAAATTAAGTAAAAATAGACACTGGATTGATTGGACCAACAGAATTGAAACCTATTACTGTAACAGGTCATTTTTTTAACGTTTCATCTAAGTCATTAGACTGAACTAAGCAGAATTTGTGATATCTGAATAACTCGTTGCTTTTCAAAGAATATCCCTATAATCTTGGGTTATTGTGGTTATAGGGTTCCTGGACGAATTAGAAACCTTGGATTTTCTGATTATATAACAATGGTCATTTAAAGCTGTCAGAAAATAGTCAAATGCAATGTGTATGTTAATGTCAAGCTCACATCAATAGTAATTTCATTTATAACTGTGTAATTGAGAATCAAATAATTCTATTTAATTACCCAATATTGTCATGATTATTTTTGTGAATTTTAATTTCCAGTATTTTGATGGGTTGCAAGCACATTGAAGAGTTATGATGTTACATTTTTTAAATTAAAAAAAAATTTTTCAATATCTGTCTTTTTATCATGAAACATTTGGTGCTATTCCATATACTTAACAAGTGTAGTATACTTGTTAGAGGGTTTGCTCATTATCATATGCATTTCCTTAATGGAAACCCCTACTTGAATATTTTTGGATATAGGCCTTAAACCCATTTGGTGTCATCCAGCATAAGAGGGGACTGTATATCTTCTTCTCCCATCTGTCTACTGGTCCTGCTCACCCAGACTCAGCCTGAGTGAAACAAATCCACGAAAATAATTGTAACTTAGAAAGTGTCTTCTATAAGGGGGCAGGGTTGTAGTAGAAGGAAGGGAGGGTGTTAGATAAAAAAAGTAGATCACGTATACTATGAGAACATATTTAAACATTTTTTTCCTTTGCAATTTTGAAATAGCATACAATTATAATCAAAATTGTCATGCCATCTTATGTAAGCTGATAGAGAAGAAACTTTGGTTCTGACAGTTGCTTTATTTAGACTCCTACGGGCTCCAAAGACACTAAAATACTGTCTCGTTCTATGGTCTCATTTCTACATCTTATAGTGTCTATGTCCACAGGGCCACTCAGCGACATAGGATTATTCTGGTGCCTTTCTGCTCTGTGCTGTCAGGTCTCTTCAGCATCAGCCTCACGATGTCTCTGAATTGGCAATTGGCATACACAAGTGGGAGCTCAGAGGCTTGTAGCAGAGAGATTACTGAAGTACTAAGTATAAGAGAAGAAACAGGAAATGTACTTTTGTGCTCCCTATTCTTGCTGGTGTTGCAGAATTCTTTAATCACATTGAAGTCTAATCAGGTATCCTAGGACAGTATCATCTAATTTTCACATTTTTCATTTTTCCCCCCAAGGGCATAGTTGGGCCAAACTTCACTGAATAGAGGAGGGGACTAACTTGTCTTGGTCAAATACTATAAATTAGACACTACTCTAGGTACTTTTAATATATAATAGCTTAAAAAGTATAAACTGAATTTCTTAAACTACATGTCTAGTCTAACCATTTATTTTCAAACTGAGTATCGGAGTTTTCTCACAAATACTTGAAGTCTCCATTTTTCTCGTTCAGAGGAGATCACTGAATTTGAATACAATATAACAGTTCTGAGGTTCTCTTAAGAGCTCTCTTACTACTAAAACTGAAAACTGAAAAAAAGAAGACTTGTTTTACATTCGACTAAAATGGAAATTACCTTTTCCAATGTACAAAATCAAGTGGTTTTTTTTTTGGTTTCTTTAAAAATATCTTAATGATGAAAATAAGAATCTGTAAAAAATTGAAAGAATATGAGAGAAATAGACATTCTAAGTAGTTTTAGATACACAATAATTTAAAAAGACAAAAAAAACCCTCTAAAATACTCAAATATTTTCTCATTAGCTGTTGCAAAATGAATGGGAAGCCAAGTGAATGGCTTTATATTCTCAGATAAAAATGAATGAAGGAGAACATAGGTTTACTTATGAATGTTGATCCAGAGAAGACTTTTCTGGCTATTTCCAAAAATATTGTACTTAGAGCTCTGACTTGATTTGGGCAGAGTAAGAATGCATCTGCTCCCTCCCTTTCTGCCTCCCCAAACCAAATGAAAACCGGAGAAAAAAACCAAACATTTTTGTAATGCATCTAAGAGTGATTTGTAAATCCAAATCAGTGTAAGAGAAATGACCATCATTAGCTTAGTGATGGCTGGATTGGGGTGGGGAAAGATGCTATGAGAAGATATCTCTGACTGTATCACAGAGAGAGCTGAAGAGCAGGCCATTCAATGCAAAAACTGCACAATACAGTGACTGGAACAAAAGTTCTGTATTTGAAATAAGAGGTTTTGGAATACATAAGCTGACTGCTAAAGCTTCTTGGGGACTTGCTTGGCACTATGGAATATCTGAGGAAAAAACACACAGTGCAACTGTGTGATATTGTTGAAAACTGTGGCTGTCCTTTCAGCAGGGTTTAAGAGAGGCTGGGTTTTATGAGCACGCTCCCAGCTGCCACACTTTGTTATTGAGGAAAACTGGAAAACCAGCTCTCTCTTTCTGCCTCTCTCTGTCTCTATCAGTCTCCACAGGTTTCCATCTCATCCCAAGCTTCTCAAATATGCAGTACATATTTGTGCATGGAGACATGCACATTGTGCATGGAGAGACCTGGGTCAGGGGCTCACTGTTCCCTCTGTGGACACCTGGCCCAGCAAGAATGACCTTCACACCAAGATTTGTAATATTCACATGATTTCTATGAATATAAAGAAGGACAGGAATTCCACCCATTGAAAGTAAATGAGAACAAGGATTAAAGACATTTTCCACAGGATAGATACATTTAAGAAATATTTTGGACAAATCAAAAGATTTTAATAAAACAAATACCCTCTATGAAACAAGCTCTCAAAGGAGATATAAATATTTTAAGAACAAAATACTAAGATAAGAGAAATAGACTTAATAACGTGGAAAAGATATGGAAAAAAATAAATAAAATGAAGAACTTATGAGAAACTATTGAATACAAGACAGGAGAATGAACACTATTGAAAGCACAGCCAAGAACATAAGAATAGCCTGAAAGGAGGATTAAAATTAAATTTAAAAAATAGTTGGGGGGGTTTCCCTGGTGGCGCAGTGGTTGAGAGTCCGCCTGCCGATGCAGGGGACACAGGTTAGTGCCCCAGTCCGGGAAGATCCCGCATGCCGCGGAGTGGCTAGGCCCATGAGCCATGGCCGCTGAGCCTGCACGTCCAGAGCCTGTGCTCCGCAACGGGAGAGGACACAACAGTGAGAGGCCTGCGTACCGGAAAAAAAAAAAAAAAAAAAAAAAAAAAAAGTTGAAAATGATTGGAGATATAAAGCTAGATATGAAAATAGGCAAAGTAAAGGGATATAATCATAATCAGCATCCTGGTAGAAGAGCAACCAATAAATGAGAAAAAAAAGGTCTAATTCAAGAAAATTTCCAAAAGAGAAGTAAAGACTAAAATATACTAGTTGAATTCCCTGGTGGTCCAGTGGTTAGGGCTCTGCGCTTCCAATACAGGGGGCACAGGTTCTATCCCTGGTCAGGAAACTAAGATCCCACAGGTGAAAAAAAAATACACACACACACACACACACTCACAAGTTGATAGGGAAAATTATATCCTAGAGAAAACTGATATACATCACTCTGGAGATACATCCTGGTAACATTACTGGACTTCAGAGGTAAAGAAAGAATTTTAGGGACTTCCCTGGTGGGGCAGTGGTTAAGAATTCACCTGCCAATGCAGGGGACATGGGTTAGATCTCTGGTCTAGGAAGATCCCACATGCTGCAGACCAACTAAGCCTGTGCGCTACAACTACTGAGGCTGCACTCTAGATCCCAAGAGCCACAACTACTGAGCTTGCACGCCACAGCTACTGAGCCCATGCACTGCAACTACTGAAGCCCGTGGGGTCAAGCGACTGCGTGCTGCAGCCACTGACTCTGCATGCTGCAACTACTGAAGCCCACATGCTTAGAGCCCATGCTCTGCAGCAAGAGAAGCCGCCGCAATGAGAAGCCCACGCAGCAGAACACAGAGTAGCCCCCGTTCACCACAACTACAGAAAGCCCTGTGCAGCAAAGATGACCCAACATGCCAAAAGATAAATAAATAAAAATTTTATAAATAAATAAATTTTAAAATACTGCTTCTTAAAAAAAAAAGGAAAGAATTTTAAGGGTATATAAGCCAAATTCTTTTTTAAAAAAATCAAGTCACCTGTAAAGGTAGAAATAGTAGACTGACTTCAAACCTCTCCAAAGACACAGTCAAAGTTAGAGACAGTGTTGTTTATAGATTCTTCTCAGAAAATACATTGCTTATATTTTCTTTGCAGCCCAAACTGTCCTATGGGTTCAAAGTCAGTTGATAGATATTTTCAAACTATAAAGAGTTTAGTCAGTGAACTCTTATTAAAGAACAACTAAAAATATAATGTTTATCCAACCAATAAGTAAATGGAGAAACATCTAAAAGGCTAGATGTTGAGCACAGATTTCATTTAAAAGTAACAGGGACTTCTCTGGTGGTCCAGTGGTTAAGACTTCATGCTTCCACTGCAAGGGGCACGAGGTTGATCCCTGGTCGGGGAACTTCCGCATGCCATAGAGTGCAGCAAAAAATATAATAATAATAATAAATAAACTGACTTTCTCATTTCAAAAATAAAATAAAAGTAACAGGAACACTGAAACAACTCTCTGAAGCCTATGAGCCTCAGACTCAGGCTCCCTCACATAAACAAGCACTTTCCAAGGCTGCAGGTGTGTATTTTGGGATCAGGGCTTCTCAGTATTATGTTCACTTGTGGTCATAGATTTTAAAATTGGCAAACAAAAGATACTTTAATACTATGGGTTAGGGCTTCCATCCCTAGTTTCCCTTTCTGTTATCTATCCCTTTCTGTTGGAAAATACACAGGCATTTTTGGGAATTAGCTAAGAGAAACTGTCTTAGGAATATTTTTAGATGGAGTTTAATGTGATAAATTCATGTGATTCACTGTCATTTCCTTGGACAATGGTAGGACTGTCTAATTCCCACCACCCAATATAGTCCTTGTCAAGTTACTATGTAAATTCAAACATTTTTTGTCATCCTAAGTGCATACGCACCAGAAATGTGTGAGTAGCAAAAGAGAACAAGATTTGAAAAGGATGGAGCTTGACTTGGTTCCTGGAAAATCTTTTTGATTATCAATATTTTGTCACCATCACCTAGTCAGAAGTACATGTTTCCTCATATTAATATAGTGTATAAATTTATAAACTCACAGTTTTCCTTTTTAACATTGTTGTTGAGAATTATATGAAATAGAAATGCTGTTCTTTCAGAGCATTAATCTATATCAATGCTAAAATCAGTAAATCTATTTGTGTGGGATGTCATACCTTGAATTGTGCCTTAGTGTACACTGTGACTTATCTTGCCCTGATTGTCTGAGGGGTGCAGATGAAACTGAATGAAAAATGGTCACTGGAACAGCAAGTAAAACACAGAAAACAAACAAATTAATACGTGATTTTATTATTTAAGTGTTTAATCATGGTGCAAGAAAATTGAACTGTTCTGAAATCATATAGCTTGCTATGAAAAATATCGTGTTAAAGATTATCCTAAATTTGATAAGTAAAATATAAAGTTGTATACTATTACCAACAAAAAATTATGGAGCTTCAAGAAACTTTTCCAGCTATAAAAAGGTCAATTGACCATTCTAGAAAACAGACTGAATTACATTTTTTATTCATATTATAGAAATTTTGTAAAATCATTGATCATATGAGAGTGTATAGCCAAATAGAGAAACAAACATATTATATATATATGTGTCTGACTGCTAATAAAAATATGTAATTTCATGAGATTTGGGGAAACACATTTATTTACTTTTTGACATTTCTAACTTGTGATTTCTCAGTCAAAAGAAATAATAGGCTTTTTAAACTTCTTTTTCAATTATACTTTTGTGTTATTTTAATTAAAGAGGGCCAAATCGTTCATGCTCTGGGACCTGTCAAACCCAGATCCACCGTTGAGTTGGAAAAAAAACAAAATCTTACATAATATAAATCATGACAAGGTAGAAATAAAAATATAATTAATGAAAGAGGAGAAAGATGCAAGAAGGTCAGAATGTGTGTAAGTAGGTTGATTCCTTTGTTATTTTGGATGAGTTAGGGTAATAGATATTTTTTTAAAACTAGAATAACACTCAAGTAACAGGGGTATATTATATAAATATAACAACTAAAGTATCTAAGAAAAATATATAAGTACAATATTAGATGAAAGATGAAAATAAAGAGCTCTAAAGATTAAAAAGACAGTTCATTTTCTTCTCTTTCATGATATGAGGTTTCAATAGTTATTGATAAAGCTGAAAAAGCAAGACAGAAGCATAAGAATATTTTCTAAAGATATATTTTTAAATTTTAAAAATTATTTTCATATAAATTCATTAAATTTCATGTAACTTATGACAATACTAATTTTGTAGGGTAAAAGGGAGAATGTGGTAATTCATTGTCATTCCCGTGGCAGTGGTAATAAATACTCCTTGGGGAAAAGAGATATTAAAATTATAAATGGAAAGGAATACAACTGATTGAAAATATACAAATATCAAAGAAATAAGAGAAAACACATACGCTATAGTGACATTTATGTATTAAGGAACACTGAATACTGAAACTATAATACAATTTTAAATTTTAAATAAAAATTCCATGGAATTCATCTAGAAGGTAAGTTAAGAATCCAATTTATTGGGACCTTTCTTAATCTAATTGTAAAAATCTAAGTTTTCACAAGTAATAGATGAGTTCTTTCCAAATTTATATGATGGATCTGGCAAAATAATCCCTGAGAAGGGTCACATTTTACTAATCCCTTTATAAGTTTAAATTTTAGAAAATACCCTAAAATGAGTACACTGTGTGCATATTTTGTGTGTATCTCAAAAATAAATCCTTTTCTTAAGAAAGATGCTTTTCTTTGACAGCCTTCTAAGGGCAAAATAAATAGATAATTACAACTATGTGGACATCTGTCTATTGAGTAAAGCAGAATGAGCCCTCACCATAGTTGGGGTTTCAGTTCTAGGCCTGATTGCATAGCCATTTTGGAACCTCTGCCAACAACTGGGCAGAAGTGTGATTAGATTTGGGCGTGGAGGGAAGTAGAAGGATGAATAGATGACCCCTCTACCATCTGAGCCTCAAAAAACACTCATTTTTGCACCCATGACATATGCACATGGTGACTGTCCTATCACACCTGTTTTGAAAAATCCACATCAAAGTCAATGCAAACAGACAGAAACATTTACCTTCAAAACTCTTGAACTAAATCACAATCTGCAGGGTGATGTGTGGGGGCAGTCATCTATTTATTTCCAATTACCTGAGAATAGCAAGAAAAATTTGCTTCCAATATTCTTGCACCCCAGCTGGTTGTCAGCTTTCTGGGACATGACACCGAGGGTCATTAATGCCAAAGCACTTGTTTTCTAGGAGAAATGAAGAAATGTTTGACTGTGCTGGCAGTTGTTAGCTCAGTTGCTACTTGCTCTTGTTGTACTTCAATTTCTCTTTTCATTTTGATTTTGGTCTCCCTTTTTTCTATTTTACTGAGTAATATATGACTCTGAATGATGTGTATTATGGGAAACTGATATTAGGTGTGTACTTTATTGACACAGCTGCCAAGAAAACGGCTTAGCCTACATCTCTAAGTAGCACAATTTATTGTTCTCTATCCCCCACTCACCCATATATAATGGTAAAGGAAAGAAGAGATTGAAGAATTGTAATTTCAACTTTCTCTCCATATACTTAAAAGGAGCCCAATTCCCAATCATTAAACTTGAAGCAGGCTGTTCCTTCTCGTGGGACTTTTTGTCCTGAGATACATGTTCCACTGCAACACAACTGTCCACTGGCTTTAGGGACCACTACTCACCTAACAGGAGCGTAACTGGAGGCTCAATTATCATCATTGCATTACCCAAAGCTAGAGGCTCTGAGAAGAGCTCCACCCCCTTTACTAAGCAAGTGGAGTGATCCATTGCTCCTTCTACTAAACATAGAAAGTTCTACTCATTCCAAATTGGCCTATGGTGATAGTGAGACTCTGGGGGAAGAAATTCTTCAGTCTAATGTTAGAGGAAATTGTAATTTTGTGCTTTCAGTTTGCCATTATTTGATGGTTGATATATATTAACTGGCTAATACCCATCAGTATCCCTGTGGCACAGGGCATACGAACTTCTATTTTCCAATTAATTCTATTTTATATAAATAATGCCTTGTCATGTGCTTAAATATTTGTGTAAGAATAGTCAGTTAACTTATTTAATAAAAATACATATATTGCAACAATTAAAAATGTTTGATAAACAAAAATGTAAGAGCAGGCAATTTTTAAACATTTTGCCAGAGATCAAACAAATTGTATTTATGTGTATATCAGAGAAATGGAAGAGGAGATCCTAAGAGTTTTAATGAGGGCAAGAACCATCAATAAGAGAAAAAAATATTCATGCAGACTAAAGTACCAACCTACCACTATTGTTGGCTACTGATAGATTATATATTCTTTATCTAAGACTGTGTATGTGTTTATGAATGTGTGTTTATGTACATGTGTATTGTTTTACATGCAAACATATCTATACAAGAATGTGTATTTTGAAGTGTTGGAATGAGAACACATTATTCTTTGCAAAAAGTTTAATCAGAAAAATATTCTTCTTGGAAATGAGATAATAGGATTGAAAAAACTATGCAAACTGTAACACGTTCCACATATGCTAATAATTGCTATTTGAATTGTATTTGTTATTGTAATTATTAATGCAAAGTAAAATGATCACTTTCTAGTGGAACAGTGAGGCACTTTAAGAAGTTTGCTCAAGATATAAATTGTTCTACATTGGATTGTCACATTTTAGAATATGAATATATGGCTCCAATGTAGTACCTCAAATCTTTAACTGCAGAAATTAAATTTTTCTGGTACAATGTGTTCTTCACCAAACTATCTTGGTTATTTCCTAGCAGATTTGGTTTCAGGTAAATATGGATAGATTTTTTTATCTTTTTTTTTTTTTTTTTCGGCCTTCTCAGTTATACCACATACTTGGAGGCACCAATGCATAATCAAGATAGAACTTGATCCCCTTCTATAAGTCACAATTATGTGAATGGAGAATCCATTTTTTTTCCAGTATATAACCAAACTGCCGATTCCTCTATGTTAATCCATTTATTCAATGAATATTTATCTTGTGTTAATACTCTGTGCCAGGCACTCTGTCTTCTAATATTGCTAACATAGCCATGACAAATACCCATAGTCTGTCTGCCTGGTACATTGGGTCCAGTTGAACTTCCTTATACATGGGGTCCAGGGGAGAAAATTAAGTAACCCCCAAATATTTAAACTCTTATCATTACAAGTTCTCCTACGGAAGATTAAAAAGTTGGGTGAGGCAAGACAACGTGGATGTCTGGTAAAATTAGAGCAAGAGAGAGAGACTTGGTCACAAAAGACTTATCTGAGAAAGATAAATTTCAGAATCAAATTTTCAGTTTAAAAAGGATGCTCTTTTTGTCACAGGGAGGGTTGGAGGTGGGGAGTCAGACTCAAAGTCAAGATCAGGAGTCTAGGCAAGAGATGTGAATGCTTGGACTATACTGTTGGTGGTGATTGGCTCAGAACCAGGATTGAAACTCACCTCTGTCTGGCATCAAAGCCAAGGAGCTCACCCCACACTCTGATAGACAGCAGGGTCAGAGTGTGTGCTCTCCTTGTAGCCTGGTATAGCAACTCATAGCCTGCATTTCTGAGCTGGCCTGTGTTCAAGTCCAGCCTCCATGCTTTCCTCATTGTGTACACCCTAGAAACTATCTACCACTCATTGCCTCAGTTTCCTATGTTGTAAAGTGAAGATGATAATAATAACACCTAACTCATGTGGATGATATAAAGATTGAATGAGTTAACATTTATAAATCTTTACCTCCAAGTAAACATAACACATAGGCAGTAAAATACAATTTTCAATGTGTACTGGGTATTGAAACCACCTGTGCAAATGTTATTTTGATATACTTCATTCAGATATCCTATTTTCAAATGAACGTGAAAAAATAATTGTTCATTTGACTGTGTCCTTTCATTGTTTTTTGGTGTAAACTTTAACTTCAGTTGCTTAATTACTTAATTGCCTCCCAAAATGCAAAACACTCAGCACTAATCTACAAAATAGCTATTATTTTGAAAGTTAGGCAAACACATTTGTTATTACTTTAACTGCATGCAGGTGAGGGGAAACAGTTTTTACACCCTGAATAATTCTGACATGTAACTAACATACATGTAGCTAACATTTTATTTTATTCCCTCTGTTGGTAGATACTATATAATTTTTTTCAAAAATGGTCTTGTAAAAACAAGATCCAGAGAAAAAATAAGTGTAAGAGAAACAAACCTGCTTCATTGCTTGTTTTTACTTTTAACAAACAGCAAAAGAAGTCATCCCTTCTTTGGCTGAAGTAGTTTTAGTTGAGCCCTGAAAATTGCATTTTAACACTGGCTATTGCCACTATTGAAAAGTTCATCTTAGTTTTTCTCATATGCCAGGAACAATGTATTTGCTAAACCAATCATGAATCCTATACAAGCAACTGGTAGAGGTACACAAGACTACCACAAGACTACCTGAGGCAGCCCACAAGCAGAGGTTGGATCAAAGCCAGGCAATCTGAATAGGACAGAATTTCAATGCACTCAGCTTCATTGTGATGACTCATGATCTTATCAGTTACTTGGATCTGTTACTGGGTAGGATGTTGGACAGTTATCATCTCCAAAGCTACAAGTGCCCAATAAAATAGAAAATTTCTCTAAAGACCCAGCAGGATTCTTACTCCTAATCAGGCTGCGCATTTGCAGAGCCATGCCTCCCTGTGGCTGGGGGATGGTGGGAGTTATGGCTGAGAATCCTTTTATAGATATCTTCGTGCTATCATTGTCTTGAATCATTCTCTATCCCTTGTCTGCCTCTATTGGTATCTTTTCTGTCTTGGATTATTTTTACCATGGTGACAACCATGCAAATAAAAACACTGAAAAGATATTTAAACTTTGCTAACTTCACAGGGAAAGAAGATGGAGAAATAAAATAAATGTGATAACTTGGACATTTCCTGGTGTTTTACCATTGAGAACTAGAGCCCAAAGCTCAGAAAAAAGTATTTTCATGCAGACCCGGCAGGGGCATTCTAGCTTGAAAAGACTTTAGAGCGCAAGATGGAAATGTTTTAAACATGCTTACATAGCAAGATTTTGTTTTCCCCTGCATGCCATGACTAGATGAGATTGACATTGAAAGGAAAGGGGATATAGTAGAGAGAGGGCAGGTTTGAAGGTGAGAAAGTCATGAAGATATATGGTCTTAAGAAAAGTGGCATGTTCAAAGTGGAAGATTTGCATGGTTTAGTTCTTTTCTCTGCCAGAATCCAAGGAGACTCCAAGGGATTCCTCCTACAAAACAGTGATCATGCTGTTTACTTTATGAAAGTATCCCTTGGTGACAGACTTGAGAGCTGCCCCTGTGCCTAACTGAACAGGGGGAAGAATTGGAAAGAAATGGCAGGACCAGGTGAGGATCGGGCTTCAAGAATGAGAAATTTTCACTGAGGCAATTGTATACTTGAAAAGGTATTCAGAATTCAACCATATCCTATATAAGGAGACTGCCCCCTTGTTGAAGGGACCTCAGCAGCAGAATAGGCTGAGGACTATCAGAGCCATACCATACATTTGTCTCCTCTATTCTTTGCAGTCAGTTCCCCAACTCAAAATTGTACTAGAGAGAGAGAAGGAAATGGGATGTAAAGTGAGTTTAAAGTTTTTAAATGGCTTCAGTTTTTATAGCTAGATCAACAGGAAAGTTATGGTTTCTGCCCAATATGTCATTAAAGTACAGGAAAGTGAGATTTAACAGAGCAGCACTGAACCCAGTGGTTGGGGAAAAGATTCATATTTATACGCTACTGCATAATTTAGAATCATCAATAAAATGGTGATATATAACATATATAATATATATGTAGCAAAAATGAATGATAAATCATCTTGTTTATTTGAGTGTTTACTTGTTTATTTTCTCTCTTCTTACACTAGATTATAAGCTCCTTTAAAATCTCAACAAAAACTAAGTGAATTTTATAGTTATGCTGCATTAAATCAGCCTAAAAATTGTGAAATATAAAAAGCAAATTGTCTCAATCCATCAATGTTTATTATAAGACATTTAAATTTCCAAGGATCTCTGAGTCCTTTGCTGTCCTGAGACTCAATATTTCAATTGCTTATTTCCCCATTTATTCACTCAATAAATATGTATTCAACTGCATGCACATTGCAGTATGGTCGGGAGTGTAAGGACTGCAAACATACTTAAGAAACAGCTTTTTCCAAAGTACGTAAAATCTGAGCTGGATAGACAGAGTGAAATTCAATTGATTAGTTGAGAAGGAGGTATAAATTAGAGAATGAAAATGTATTTACAGATGCCAGTAGCTTTTCAGAACACTACCACGGGTTGGTGAGGTGTGTGATTCTCAGGGAAGGAGTCACAGAGGTATAGAATGTGTGGAAGCTATTGACAGTTGTTGAATGTATTGGTTGGAATAAGTGAGGATGTGGAAGAAGTAAATTGGGAACATTAATGAGATGTGGGGCCCTCTGCAAGGATATCATTAGTCATTTGTAGGGTCTAATGGGGGAGAGCCTAGAATACAGTGCTGAAGACTTTGACTTAACCTGATAGGAAACCATACCATGCCACCTTTCTAAAGAAAGCCATAAAATACAGGATTGAGGTAGGGAGAATAGGCAGAAACAACCAGCAGCCAGACTAGGTATGTTTAAGATCAGGGCTGGGTCTACAGATTGTGGTGTCTCAAGATTCCGGTAGGGTCAAACTGTAGAGAGTGGAAGTATATAGAGGCAGAGTAACATTAATTGTGTTCTTCTTCCTACCAATCACTATTATAAATCTAAATTTATAATCCTAGATGTAATATTTGCAATGTGGTTAACATGATTTTAGAAATGTACTGGGGCTAATAAATGGAGAACAGTGATTCTAACCCAAACTTCCTTAGCTAACTGGATTGAACTGAGAAATTTAGAGAACTATGGAGAGCAGTTTTTCTCCCCATGGTGTAATCCAGAAATGTATTAATATAAGATTATTACATCTGATGTAAACAGTAGAGGCCAGTATTCTTGAAGCTAGATACTTGTATAGTCTTGTGACTCAGCCATTGGAACATCCACAATGTAAACAAACTGAATTTATGTTCTCTTCATGTTGCTTTCATCCTTAAGAAAAGCCCTATAACTGCTGATCAATATGCTGTGCAGAGCCTCTTCCTGAAACTGCTGGATAATTTTTGTTTTGTTTTGTTTTGTTGTGGTACGCAGGCCTCTCACTGTTGTGGCTTCTCCCGTTGCAGAGCACAGGCTCCGGACGCACAGGTTCAGCGGCCATGGCTAATGGGCCCAGCTGCTCCGCGGCATGTGGGATCTTCCCGGACCGGGGCACGAACCCGTGTCCCCTGCATCAGCAGGCAGATTCTCAACCACTGTGCCACCAGGGAAGCCCTGGATAATTTTTACTGTAGTTATACTTATAACATTTACTCATATTTTGGCATAATTACTGATGCTCACAGTAGCTTCACTTGAATATTTCAAAATCATTTGAATATTAATTTAAAATATATTTCTTCTGTTTATTCTTCTTTTATTTTTAGCTGCTACAGTTGCTGACTTTCTAAGAGAAGCCAAAAGGGATGTCACTTCCCTGAAGCTTGCCCTGAACTTTGCCACCAAATAATGAAGTCAGAGCACATGTATCCTGCACTGTTCATTTGTCATTAATTATGACATGTGAAAATCTCTTATATTTTTAAACTCTTTCATTAGTTTTAACTCTTTATATGCTTGGAAATTAAGCTAACTTTTAAGTTCTTTGAGAGAAAGTGTGGTGGATCGAAAATAACTGTAGTCATGAAGCAAGGTTGTTATTTCTTCTTAATAACTATTATATCTGAATGCAACAAACTACGATCACATTTGCTTGAATCATTTTCACGTATCTTTTAGAGCCACGTGAAATGGTTGAGTAATATTCCATTGTATTTAGGTGCCACATCTTTCCATTCATCTGTCAATGGGCATTTAGGTTATTTCCATGACCTGGCTATTGTAAATAGCACTGCAATGAACATTGGTGTGCATGTGTCTTTCTGAATTACGGTTTTCTCTGGGTATATGCCCAGTAGTGGGATTGCTGGGTCAGATGGTAATTCTAATTTTAGATTTTTAAGTAACCTCCATACTGTTCTTCATAGTGGCTCTATCAATTTACATTCCCACCAACAATGCAAGAGCATTCTCTTTTCTCCACACTCTCTCCAGCATTTGTTGCTTGTAGATTTTCTGATGATGCCCATTCTAACCGGTGTGAGGTGATACCTCATTGTAATTTTTATTTGCATTTCTCTAATAATTAGTGATGTTGAGCAGATTTTAATGTACCTATTGGCCATCTGCATATCTTCTTTGGAGAAATGTCTATTTAGGTCTTCTGCCCAATTTTTGATTGGGTTGTTCGTTTTTTTAATATTGAACTGCATGAGCTCTTTATGTATTTTGGAGATTAATCCTTTGTCCGTTGATTCATTTGCAACTATTTTCTCCCATTCTGAGGGTTGTATTTTTGTCTTGTTTATAGTTTCCTTTGCTGTGCAAAAGCTTTTAAGTTTCATTAGGTTCCATTTGTTTATTTTTGTTTTTATTTCCATTTCCCTAGGAGGTGGGTCAAAAACATTCTTGCTGTGATTAATGTCAAAAAGTGTTCTTCCTATGTTTTCCTGTAAGAGATTTATAGTGTCTGGTCTTACATCTAGGTCTTTATTCCATTTTGAGTTTATTTTTGAGTATGGTGTTAGGGAGTGTTCTAATTTCTTTCTTTTACATGTAGCTGTCCA
Organism: Physeter macrocephalus; assembly: GCF_002837175.3. Classification (NCBI taxonomy): domain Eukaryota; kingdom Metazoa; phylum Chordata; class Mammalia; order Artiodactyla; family Physeteridae; genus Physeter; species Physeter macrocephalus. The sequence goes on along the minus strand of NC_041232.1, from coordinate 52,175,962 downwards.
GTTTTCCCAGCACCACTTATTGAATAGACTGTCTTTGCTCCATTGTATATCCTTGACTCCTTTGTCACAGATTAGTTGACCATAGGTGCATGGGTTTATCTCTGGACTTTCTATCCTGTTTCATTGATCTATATTTCTGTTTCTGTGTCAGTACAATATTGTGTTGATTACTCTAGCTTTGTAGTATAGTCTGAAGTCAGGGAGCTCGATTCCTCCAGCTCCAATTTTCTTTCAAACGTTGATTTGGCTAGTCAGATTCTTCTGTGTTTCCATACAATTTTAAGATTTTTTTTCTATTTCTGTAAAAAATGCCATTGGTAGTTTGATAGGGATTGCACTGTAGAGACGTGAATGTTCCTAGAGACTGTCATGCAGAGTGAAGTGAGAAAGAGAAAAACAAGTATCATATATTAACACATATATGTGGAATCTAGAAAAATGGTACAGATGAACCAGTTTGCAAGGCAGAGATAGAGACACAGATGTAGAGAACAAACATATGGACCCCACAGGGGGAAAGTGAGAGTGGGGCGTTGGTGGTGGCATGAATTGGGAGGTTGGGATTGACATATATACACTAATATGTATAAATAGATAACTAAAAAAAAAAAAAAATGGGATGGCAATTTTCTTATTGTACCTCAAATGTCTCAAACAATCTGAACTGTCGATTACCTTGCTCTCTATTTCCCACAAAATTTCCATCACCTATCAGTATCTTCCTGAATCCTTTCTCAGACCCTTTCATTCTCTTTCACCTTACACTCTGTCTGAAAAGAGAGAAACTGGTTTGTGCAAATATATTAAGCAAGTAGTCATCTTTTCTAGGTAATATAGTGACTTAGCCATGCAAAGAAGTAATGGTAGGAATTTTTAAAAGCTGCTCTTTTATTGGGACACCTTTTGTTATGACAGAAATCCAGCTGGATAAAGAACTGTCTATTCTGCAAACTGGGCAGCTGAAACTTTTGGTGATCCTAGAAATCTTTTGTTTTTAGAGCGTTCATACAAAACTCTTTGGACTGATTTTTTAGTTCTTTTGGGGATAATTGTACTTTCTTTGCACAGATTCTTCTTCTGATGAACAGAGAAGAACGTACCATTGTAAAGAGATGCCCCAAAAGGAATTGTTGGTACAGATGAACCAGTTTGCAAGGCAGAGATAGAGACACAGATGTAGAGAACAAACATATGGACCCCACAGGGGGAAAGTGAGAGTGGGGCGTTGGTGGTGGCATGAATTGGGAGGTTGGGATTGACATATATACACTAATATGTATAAATAGATAACTAAAAAAAAAAAGAAATGGGATGGCAATTTTCTTATTGTACCTCAAATGTCTCAAACAATCTGAACTGTCGATTACCTTGCTCTCTATTTCCCACAAAATTTCCATCACCTATCAGTATCTTCCTGAATCCTTTCTCAGACCCTTTCATTCTCTTTCACCTTACACTCTGTCTGAAAAGAGAGAAACTGGTTTGTGCAAATATATTAAGCAAGTAGTCATCTTTTCTAGGTAATATAGTGACTTAGCCATGCAAAGAAGTAATGGTAGGAATTTTTAAAAGCTGCTCTTTTATTGGGACACCTTTTGTTATGACAGAAATCCAGCTGGATAAAGAACTGTCTATTCTGCAAACTGGGCAGCTGAAACTTTTGGTGATCCTAGAAATCTTTTGTTTTTAGAGCGTTCATACAAAACTCTTTGGACTGATTTTTTAGTTCTTTTGGGGATAATTGTACTTTCTTTGCACAGATTCTTCTTCTGATGAACAGAGAAGAACGTACCATTGTAAAGAGATGCCCCAAAAGGAATTGTTGAACTCCCAAATGCATTATGGTAGTCACATTAAGAAGACTTCTAGAAAGTACTCCAAACTTTTCTGTGACATCCAAGGGTCTTTCTCAACAATAGACTAAATCCAATTAGACCTCAAATAACTTGGTATTTTGACAGTCAATCAATACTTTGTGATGTAGCCAAACAGTTGTTGAAATTTCTCCATGGTTTTAAGAGCTTCCAAGTTTTGGCAATTATGAATAAAGCTGCTACAAACATCTGTATGCAGGTATCTGTGTGTACATAATTTTTGCTCCTCTGGGAAAATACCAAGGATTGTGACTAATGTAGTGTGTGGTAAGAGTATGTTTAGCTTTGTAAGAAACTGAAAATCTGTCTTCTAAAGTGACTGTACTACTTTACATTTCTACCAGTAACGAATGAGAGTAATGTTGCTTTACATCCTTGTTAGCATTAGTGTTGTCAGTGGCCCAGATTTTGGCCATTCTAATAGGTGTGCTGTGTTATCACATTGTTGTTTAAATTTGCATTTTCCTAATGATGTAAAATATGGAGAATCTTTTCATATGCTTAATTGCAAATACTATATCTTCTTTGATGAGGTGTCCATTTAAATATTAAGCCAAATTTTAACAGGATTGTTTGTTCTTGTTACATTTTAAGAGTTCTTTATATATTTTGGATAATAGTTCTTTACCAGATAGGTCTTTGTAAATATTTTCTATCAGTCTTCTCACTCTTTTGACATCATCTTTATCAGAGCAGATGTTTTTAAATTTAACTGTCTAGACCTAAGTAGACATTTCTCCAAAAAAGATATACAGACTGCCAACAAATACATGAAAGGATGCTCAACACCATTAATCATTAGAGAAATGCAAATCAAAACTATAATGAGATATTGTCTCACACCAGTCAGAATGGCCATCATCAAAAAATCTACAAACAATAAATGCTGGAAAGGGTGTGGAGAAAAGGGAACCCTCCTGCACTGTTGGTGGGAAAGAAAATTGATACAGCCACTATGGAGAATAGTATGGAGGTTCCTTAAGAAACTAAAAATAGACCTACCATACGACCCAGAAATCTCACTACTGGGCATATACCCTGAGAAAACCATAATTCAAAAAGAGTCATGTACCTACAATGTTCATTGCAGCTCTATTTACAATAGCCAGGACTCATGCAGAGTGAAGTAAGTCAGAAAGAGAAAAACAAATACTGTATGCTAATACACAGATATGGAATCTAAATAAAAAGAAGGTCATGAAGAACCGAGGGGCAGAATGGGAATAAAGACACAGAACTACTAGAGAATGGACTTGAGGACAAGGGGAAAGGGAAGAGCAAGCTGGGACAAAGTGAGAGAGTGGCATAGACATATATACACTACCAAATATGAAACCCATAGCTAGTGGGAAGCAGCCACATAGCACAGAGAGATCAGTTTGGTGCTTTGTGACCACCTAGAGACATGGGAGGGAGGGAAGAGATATGGGGATATATGCATATGTATAGCTGATTCACTTTGTTATGAAGCAGAAACTAACCATTTTAAAGCAATTTAAAGCAATTATACTCCAATAAAGATGTAAAAATAAATAAATAAATAAATAAATAAAATGTATGAGGAAGAGTTGTGGACCATAAAAGAAAAATAATTAACTGCCTAGATTATTATTATTATTATTATTTTATGGATTGTGACATTGGTGTTATCTTTAAAAAGTCAGCACCATGCCCAAGGTCATCTGGATTTTATCCTATGCTATCTCCTAGGAGTCTTATAGTATTTCATTTTAAATTTAGTTCTGTGATCATTTAGAGTTAATTTTGGAGGAAGCTGTTAAGTCTGTGTCTAGATCTATTTTGTTGTAGATGCATATTCAGCTGTTTCAGGACCATTTGCTTCAGACTGTCTTTGCTTATTGTATTGCCTTTGTTAGTTTGTTTGTTTATTTTATCAAAGACCAGTGGACCTATGTTGGTGTATTTCCGGGATCTTTATTATTTCCATTGACTTATTTGCCTTTTCTTTCATCAATATCACATTGTTTTTATTACTGTAGCTTTTTAGTAAGTCTTAAAGTCAGGTAGTGTCTGTCTTCCAACTTTGTTCTCCTTCAATATCATCTTACCTATTCTGGATCTTTTGCCTTGTCTTATAAAATTTAGAAACAATTTGTTGATATTCACAAAAAGAACTTGTTGGGATTTTGTTTGGGATTGCATTGAATGTATAGATCCACTTTAAAAGAACTGACGTCTTGACAGTATTTAGTCTTCTTATACATGAACATGGGATATCTCTAGATGGATCTGTCTAGTTTTTTTATATTTCATTAATCAGAGTTTTGTAGTTTTCCTCATATGGACCTTATTTGTATTTGTTAGATTTATATCTAAATATTTTATTTCTTTGAATGCTAATGTAAATGGTTTGTTTTTAATTTCACATTCCACTTTTTCTGGTATATAGGAAACGGGTTGACTTTTGTATATTAACTTTGTACCTTACAATTTTGCTATAATCATATATTAGTTCTAAGAGACTTCTAGTCAATTCTTTTGGATTTTCTACATTGATGATTATGTCATCTACAAACAAAGACATATTTGTATCTTCCTTCCAGATATGTATGTATGTGAGTGTATATAAATACATATATATATAATTATTTCCTTTTTCTTATTGCATTAGCACTCCAAGTATGATATTCAAAAGGAGTGGTGAGAGGAACATCCTTGCCTTGTACGTAATCTTAGCAGGAAAGCTTTAGTTGCTCACCATTAAGTAGAGTGTTCATTGTAGGATTTTTGTAGATATTCTTTATCAAGTTGAGGAAGTTCACCTCTATTCCTAGTTTACAGAGAGGTTTTATCACACATGGGTGTTATATTTTGTCAAATGCTCTTTCTATTGACATGATCATGTGATTTATTTTCCCTTTTAATTTATGGATGTGATGAATTACATTAATTGAGTTTTGAATGTTGAACTCGCCTTACTTACTTGAAATAAATCCCACTTGGTTGTGGTGTATAATTATTTTTATACATTGTTGAGTTCAATTGGCTAATATTTGGGGGTCAGGGATTTTTTTTCTGTGTTCCTGAGAGCTACTGGTGTGTAGTTGTATTTTCTTATAACATTTTTTTCTGTTTTTGGCATTAGGGTAATGCTGGCCTCATAGAATGAGTTAAGAACTATTTCCTATGCTTCTATGCTCTGCAAGAGATTGCAGAAAATTGGAATAATTTATTCCTTAAATGTATAGTAGAATTCACCAGGGAACCCATTTGAGACTAATGCTTTCTCTTTCAAAAGTTATTTATTATTGATTCAATCTCTTTAATAAGATAGGCCTTTTCAGAATGTCTATTTCTCTTAGTGTAAATGTTGGCAAATGTTATCTTTCAGGGAATTGGTCCATTTCATCTAGGTTATCAAATTTGTTGGCATAGTTTTTCCTAGCACTCCATTATTATCCTTTAATGTCCATAGGATCTGTATGTTTTAGCTTTCATTTCTGATACTATTAATTTGTATCCTTTTTTCTTAGTTAGCCCAGCTTATCGATTTTACTGATCTTTTCAAAGAATATTTTAGTTTCATTGATTTTTCTCTACTGATTTCCTTTTTTCATTTTCATTGATTTATGATTATTCATTTTATTCTGCTTGCTTTAGATTTAATTTGCTCTTCTTTTTTTTTCTAGTTTCCTGAGGAGGAAACTGAGGTTATTAACTTTAGATCTTTCTTCTTTTATAACATATGCATTCAATGCTATAAATTTATCTCTAAGCATTGTTTTCACTGCGTCCCATAAATTTTGATAAGTTCTATTTCATTTCAATTTGGTTCAATTATTAATTCTCTTGATTTTTTTTCTTTTACTGATACATTATTTAGTAGTATGTTTTTTTTAATTTTGGGATTTTCCTTATCTTTCTGTTATTGATTTCTAATTTAATTCTATTGTTGTCTGAGAACAGATATTGTATGATTTCTATTCTTTAAAATTTGTTAAGGTGTGTTTTATTTTTTTGATCCATTCTTACAAGCTCTTTCTTTTTCTTGGTGTATTTAGACCACTGACATTCAAAGTGATTATTGACATATTTAGATTAATATGTGCCATATTTGTTACTGTTTTCTACTTGTTTCCCTGACTCTTTTTTTTTTTTTTTTTTTTTTGTGGTATGCGGGCCTCCCTCTGCTGGGGCCTCTCCCGTTGTGGAGCACAGGCCCCGGACGCGCAGGCCCAGCGGCCACGGCTTACGGGCCCAGCCGCTCCGCGGCACGCGGGATCCTCCCGGACTGGGGCGCGAACCCGGTTCCCCTGCATCGGCAGGCG